>NW_009614600.1:11186-16307 GCF_000690535.1 Cariama cristata | reverse complement strand
CTTGATGTGAATTGCACTCTGATTTCCCAAAGCCAAAATGATACTACTTCAGAATTTTCAACAGCAAAATATGCGTGTGTGCATTAATTTGATGAATAAGAAATTGTTACTATAAATAAGAGCCATAGTTTTGGGGACTGCATTATAAAAAGGTATTTATGTGTATAAACACAAATATATTCCATATATTGGCCTCTCTTCCCCTCTTTTCTACCTGAAATCTTGTAAGTTTGGAATCTGAGTTCATCAGGAATTTATTGATAAAGGAAATGGTTCGAAGTGTTTTTACTCTGTAAGGTCCTCCAGGTTCTGGAAATGCATGAAATACGTATGCTGCCCCAGTTGACCCTATTGATTCAAAATTACCAGGTTGTCTTTATGCATTATAAAAAAATTTGAGTGTTAAAAATGGAAAATATCTATGTATGGCAATACAAAAATGTACATAAGCAACAGGTAACCATTTCTTTCTTAACTCTCTTCCATTCTACAATATTCTCCAATGACGATGACTATATGAAAGCAGTAAGTTAACTAAAACCATCAGTGTGAATATTTTTCTGATTTTATCTGCAGTCATGTGAAAAAAGAAGATGCATACCTGACAATAAGTGGGTTGACTGAAGGTGGTTGTAGTAACAAGATATCTCTGCAGTCAGCTGCAACGGCCATCACATAGAAGTTGCCTGATCCTGGTAATATTTGGAGAGACTGCCATGACTTTGAGTAACTCTGGAAAATGAATTCATTCTTTCTGTTCATCCTTTTCAATAGCTTATTAATGCAGCCGTTATTCTAAAGGAGATGCTGGCATGTCTTTCCCTCCTGTTAGTTTTAGGTGTAAACTCATTTAGCATTAAGTACACAAATTATGCTTTTTCACAATCTAGGCCTTTAATGAGAAGAAAAATCATGCGATAAAACTCCAGGCTTTTGTCTCGAGAAGGCAATTGGTACTGCATGAGAAATAGGGACAACTGGTGATAGCTTCAATATTCACAGAAGATTAAGGCAACAGGATGATTCTAATGGAAAGAAAATATTATCTCTTTTTCTTGTAAAACAGTCTTACACTATATCATTATTCTCTAGAATCACTTGACAGGAACAAATGAGAATCTTAAACTGAAACTATGTGTTGATACTAGGAAGAACACCCTGCTGGTATGTAAAAGTGTCTGAAAGATACTCATAGCAGTTTCCTTTATCTACTCATAATGGGTATTAAAATCATACTAATTTTCTGATAACAGTTCTGGGAAATGGTGTACTCCCACGGTAGGTGAAATAAGTCTCCTTTGACATGGAAGGAATGCCTTTATATCATAGAATAGAATCATAGAACGGTTTGGGTTGGAAGGGATCTTAAAGCCCATCTCGTTCCAGGCCCCCTGCCCTGGGCAGGGACACGTTCCACCAGACCAGGTTGCTCACAGCCCCATCCAACCTTGCCTTGAACACCAGTATTTTCCAAAAGAGTTAGGGATCATACAGTAGCCTGTATATCATTGGAGATAATCATGTTAGGAGTTAGGGATAGCTATCTGCATGGAGGTATATGCAGATATACGCAGGTGTTTGAGTTTAGCAACTATTGTGAAAATTGCTGTGACTATGCTGCCAGTATAACTGTGTTAGACCCAGCAAGCACAATGCTATGGGAAGATGCGTGGACACTATCTTTACTTACTGTTATTGGCATAGTTTTAATGTGCTACACCAGGACACTATTAAACATGACATTATTCGAAGAGGACTCTTGAAACAGTTTATAAAATCACAAGACTAATTAAATAACTAAAAGAAAATTCTGTGTTTCTGAACGTACATATTTGCCAATATACTTTAAACTTTCATGTTACATATTCTCTATCTGTGCTGATAACTACTGTAAATTCAAGAACTGCCTTGCACTGAGAAATGCTTGGGTTATTATGAAAAATTTAGTAAGAGATTCTAAAACTAGAGTTTGAGTTGGTAGTAGAGCAGCTGAAAACGGAAAGGTTTAAATTTTTTTTCCTGCATTACGTTTAGGATTTCATTATAAGTGGTGTTTCAAAAAAATCTATGGGGATCCAGTGTTTAATTGAATGATAATGACTCCCTATGAAAATGACACTTGTGACATTTGTAAATATTACGAAATGCTCAGATGCTAATCCAACAGAAAATATTAAAGTGGAAGTAATTGAAATGCTTTTGTGTCCAGGGGAAAGCAGAGTTCTCTTTCCTGTAGGCAGACACAGGTGAGTTCACTTCTAGAAACTGAGCAACTACTACTGTTTCACAGGATTTGTCTTATAATATTCACTAGTCAGTCAAGAACTGAAATGAAGTGATTTTGGTGATCCTGCAGGTTAATACTGAGGTGGTAGTTGTGGTGGTCTGTGTTGACTTGTTATCTAAGCAAGACAATTTTTATAGCTTTCCAGTTTTTTAAGTACTATTAAATTTTGCTGCTTAGTGTTGAAATTTCAGTAATTGTCTCTACTCATTATAAAACCATGTAAATGAACAAGTTTCTGTTCCAAACCACTGCAGTTCTTCAGGAAAGTGGAAACTTCTCTAAGCTGCTGATAACTTGTAGTAGCAAGTTCTTTCCATCTACTCCTATGAAATACGGGACATCTGACCCCTTTCTGATGCGATACTCCTGTTACTCTCTGTTCAGGGATAAGAGATTTTAATAGCTTTTGGTTATGTAATGCTAAAATGGCTGTCATTGTCTTTATGACTTCTGTGTTACTTTTATGTCTTCTTGGTAATTTTAAAACTTGATTAATAAAAACTGTAAATGTTATTATATTGTCTCCTCATGGGAGTTATCAGTCATCATCTGTACCTATGCAACACAGCCCTGTATCACTTGAGTAAATGGAGATGCTGATGACATTAGCAGGTTGCCCTCTCAACTATGTATTATGCTATTACTAGGCCATTGAAGCATCATTTTCAATGGATTTGCTGGCAGTCAGCTATTCTACAAAACACTTAAAGATTTGAGAATTTTGAGTTGAATTTCACATTGTGTGGTGGAATGTACCTTTCCACCTGTTTCGTCTTCCTTTTTTTGCGTTTCTGCATATTTCTCTGTATATTGTCCTATTTCATTATCTGCAGTTGTTCCTTGCCAGTGTGCTTTACCGATGCAGATTGTTTCTGTCTTCTCTACCCTTTCTCAGTCTCCTCCTTTTGTTTGCTTCTCTGATCCTATTTCCTGGTTTCTCTCTTGCATGTTGTTCCCCTGTCTTCATGTCTCTTACCTCTTATAAAGCAATCCTATAACTTCTCTTTAGTATAGATAACCTTTTTCTTTCTATTCATTGCCTGAGTGTAAGCTAGTTGAATTTCGAAAGCCCAATAAAAAGCTGTCTGGCCTCATTTCATAGCAATATTCCATAGTGAACTCCAATAACTGGAAGGAGGAAATGCAGAGGAAATTTGCTTAGCCTAGAGGAAGATTTCTCATTAAGCAGATTAGTTTTAAGTAAAATACAGGTAAAACATCTTGTTATAGGAGTTTTCTTGACCTTTGACTTACTGAAGAGTCTATAGTGTAGTTAGTGTACTGTAGGAAATTAATACCTAGTCTGTCTCATCACAGCTGTCATAAGAAACTGAGGTTTGTTTCAATGAGTTTGATAGTTCTAAATATTATATAAAGTATTCTCCATCATCATTGAATGATGATCTGTCCCACTAAGAGATCTTTGGACTTTTTCCATTACAGAGGTGTCTGTTTACAGACAACAGAACATCTACTGACTAGTGTTTCTTCCCGGAATTAAACAAATACAATTAAAGCTGTGGTTTGAGTGACTTACTGTTCTTGAGAGTTTGCTTTTGTCTGTAGAAGTAAATAGTTAAGTAAGACACAACACCATTTCATGCTGTTAGGACCGTCTCTCGAATATTGGCCTTACATTTTAATAGCGAATCTAGATTTGATGTGAATACAGAGAATACATAGTAATATGTCACTCAAAAGTTGCACTCTGGTTATATGTCTAATTTTATAATAAAATCGTAATGTTCTAACTTCTCTAAGTAAGAGACTAAATAGGGCCCAGCTTTCCAGGGGATAAATCTCATAGCTTATTTAGTGACAGGAGACATTTCCCATGCCATGTAACCTTTTGTTCACTGGCAGAAGGTATAGTGTTACTTAGAAGTGTCAGACTATATTGCAATCACGTAAGAATCCAATTATCTTTTTTTATCTTTTCCTACGCTTTTTTTTTTTAATGACTAGCCATGCTGAAGTTGTAATGAGAATTCACAGGCTTAATTCAGCAGATAGATGGCAGAATGAACATTTTTATAACTGGAATAAAAGGTGTTGAGTTTTATCACAAGTCCTTCCTATTATCTTGTTTCCCTTTAGCAAACTATGGCAGAATGGAATCCTGTAATATTGTAAAGGGAAGAAACTTCAAGGAGCAACCCCCTTTTTGTTACATGTATATACACAAAAATATTTTTATATATATGAAACCACACTTAATATTTTGTTTACATATTTGCTTCTCAGCTAGACTTGCTGTTACATTTTGGTATGTAATATGTCCTAGCTACACAAATCACTTTTTCACATTTATGTCAAACAGTGGTTTTGTAGCTTAACCATGGAAGCACCTTATCAAAACTGCGTGGTGTCAAAGCAGCTTGACCTTGCATGTAATTAGTAATCAAAAGCAATCCTAGCAGGCGGTCCAAATACTTTAACTGAACAAAAAATCCATATCTTTGTTACTTACAAAGGAAAACAAACAAGGTCACAGTAACTGGCCAGCATTTACCAAACTTCTCAGGTCTAAACTTTTCTCTTATGTTGCTGCAAAGCTGAAAGTAAAGTGTTAGAGTCATTTTTTCAAAAAATATTTTTTCCCTACTCCAGAAATATTAGGCTTACTCCATATTCACTGTAGACTTCCATGTATGCTACTCCAAGTATCATAGAATCATAGAATGGTTTGGGTTGGAAGGGACCTTAAAGAGGGGTGCCTTCCACCAGACCAGGTTGCCCAAAGCCCCATCCAACCTGCCTTTGAACACTCCCAGGGATGGGGCAGCCACAGCTTCTCTGGGCAACCTCTGCCAGTGCCTCACCACCCTCCCTGG
>NW_009614600.1:0-10819 GCF_000690535.1 Cariama cristata | reverse complement strand
GCAGCCCAGGACACAGTTGGCTTTCTGGGCTGCCAGCGCACACTGCCGGGTCACGTTGAGGTTCTCGTCAACCAGCACCCCCAGGTCCTTCTGCTCAGGGCTGTTCTCAATCCATTTTCCGCCCAGTTGGTATTTGTGCTTGGGATTGCCCTGACTCATGTTCAGGACCTTGCACTTGGCCTTGTTGAACTCCATGAGGTTCACACAGGCCCGCCTCTCCAGCCTGTCCAGATCCCTCTGGATGGCATCCCTTCCCTCCCACGTGTTGACTGCACCACTCAGCTTGGTGGTGTCCGCAAATTTGCTGAGGGTGCACTCCATCCCACAGTCCATGTCACTGACAAAGATGTTAAACAGTGTTGGTCCCAATCCCAACCCCTGAGGAACGCCACTCATCACTGGTCTCCACTTGGACATCAAGTCATTAACCACAACTCTTTGAGTGCGACCATCCAGCCAATTTTCCTTATCTACTGAGTGGTCCATCCATCATATCCACATCTCTCCAGTTTAGAGGCAAGGCTGTTGTGGGGGACAGCGTCAAATGGTTTGTGTGTTAGTTTCAGTGTGAGCTTGCTTTGATTAGCCTTACTCCTGAACTCTTCCCAAAACTCTTTGTGGGGAAATACAGGGAAAGGTCTGTGGATCATTCTGTGATGGCTATCTAGTTCTAGCCACCATCTTCTTCTGAAGACTTGCAGCCTCTCCTTTGGCCTGAGGCTGCATTTGCCACTGTGACAAGAAGGAGGCTCTTTGGTCCTTTGAAAATCAGCCCACTGAAAATAGGCCACCACCAGAAGGTCTTGTCCAGTACAGTGCTTGTTCCTTGGTTTCTGTCCCAAGGATCCTGAGAAAAGAAAGCACCAGAAGTGGATTGACCTGCTGTTGCTAATACAGTTAGTTCATCCTATAGCCTGATGCTGAAAGTTCTCTGGTAAAGAAGGTAGCTGAGAGAAGGCTAAGTATCAAGTGAATTATACTCGTTCACTGCTGATGAGCAAGCACCCTTTACAAGAAATTGTAAAAGCAGGTCTCTCACATACATTGCATAGGGAAAAGGACAAATTCTGTTGTTGAGTTCACTGAAAGTCACAGTCTTGTAACAAATCTTACCTATTTGTAAATATTAGATATTTGGAATATTTATATTCTTAAAATATATCATACCTGTTTAAAGTATTGTAAGAAATATTTGATACAGGACACATCCATAGGTAATAATGGACATATGAAACATTAGCACAAGTCAAGGACAGGGTCAATGCTATGGAAGTTGTCCTTCTGGGAGGGGAGTACATGATCTTGGCAAATATATCACATGCCCAAGCTGTCATCCTGAAAAATTATAGGGCAGAACCAAATGAATATAAATTTCTTCATATTGATGTGTTTTGGCAGACTGTTTTCAGGATTTTGTGTTAAGAAGTTAAGTTGTATTTATGGGCTATGTTTCTTAAAGTTCTTGAAAGATTTAAATATGAGTACCATAGAATTGCAATTTACCTGCTGCAAGCTAAGTAAAACCAAGCTAAATGTAATCTAATTCTTGTTAGATTCTAAGAAAGGAAATACTGTGTGTAACGTTGAATTTTTTGTATACAAACTTATAAAATGCCCAAACCCAAATATAGTCTCATAATGAGGGCTTACCTTTTCACAATGACTAGCAAGGTATCCCTTTTATCAAGGGTACTTTTTATTGGGAATACTTTGGGAGGCATTTGCCTGTGCTAAATATGACCTACTCTGTGTAGTTCAACAGGTCTTTAAAGTAATTTATGGCTTGGTGTATAATGCACATACTGGGAATGTAAAACAGACATATATATAGTGCAGTGGCTATAAATTTTAGAAGTCCAAAATTCTTTCTCCAGAACAGAAGCAAAGGAGGTATTTTACACTAGAGAGTACTGAATTGTATTTAATACAACTTGGAAAAAGGTATAGTTGATGAGTTATCCACTTTTTTGATCATAGGCTGGAGAAAAGGACAGGGAAGTGGGAAACCAAATTCAGAAAGTTACTAGCTATTGGAGCGTACTACTTCATCTTCCAAGAGAATGCCCTAACTGCCAGACTGTAGATTAACATTAGAGAGGTTTACTCTCAAGCCAGTCTGTTCATGACGGATCACTGTGCAGCAAAGACTAAGAGATTTAGATCTTACACAGAATAAGTAACGGGGAACATAACATGGTATTATAATCAGAAAAAGACTTCAGATAGAAATACGTCCACTGACTACACATGTTCCTTGAGATGGTTAGTGGGGACTGGCTCATATCCATTCTTCTCAAGCCTGAGATGCTTTGGAGAGGTAAGTTACATCTCTGCTGCATATAAGGAGGAGCGTACCATGATACTTCAGAACACTTTGGACTCTCGCAACATAGGCTTCTTTGTTCTTGAGCTGCTTACCTCTTGAATGCCTCATGATGGCATCAGTATGTTTATATAAGCCATTGTAATTGCCTAGACATGATGTTGCTGTATAACTGTCACCGTTGGTGAAGCTGTGATCCCAGAGTGGTTTTTTAGGGTTATCCTGTTTTATGGGATACAGCAGCATGAGTTAACGTGAAATGTTGTAATTTGACATCAGTGATCATGTTGTACTGCAAAGTTTGGAGGAAATGGCTGTCTTGCCAATGATGATTCCCCTTGCCTGTTTGCTTTCATCAAGTGTCAGCCCTCACTGCACAGAGTGTTGGCTCAGAAAATTGAACTAGATTGTCCTATTGAGGTGAGATCAGGATCGGGTCTAGAATTTTTCTGTGTAGAAGCCTAGGGTATCTGACACCTGCTCTTCCATTTTCTGGGCACCTGTCCGTATTGAATAGAGGAATGATACTTTTCTTTGGAATGTCCCAACCCGTAGCTCGTCCCTGAGGTATGACTTCAGCCTGAGCGAGTCAAACATGAGTCTTTTCATAGTCAATTGTAGAAAATATATCCACAAATCTTTCATATTGAAAACAACCAAGCTTATAGGGGATATGTTCAAGGGGAGTTCCCATCTGTCTTGGGGTAGTAGATGGGATCTGTTTATATGGCTTTCTCTGCATAATGTTTATAACTCTGGCAATTGCAGTGCATAGCTCTCTACAGCGATTTTTGGACTGACAATACTTGTGGATTCCCTGACTGGTTCTAACAGCTGAGTGTACATCGTATAGGTAGGACTTCCTTTAATGACTTGTCTACCTTGCAGCATAGACAGGATAGCGTTGTTGCCATTCCTGAGATGTCATCTTTATCAGTCTCAGAATGCTGGCCTATCTTGTGATGGGTGCCACTCATGCCCTGCTCCCTGCTAGAGGTGACAGCTGTTCCTTGATAACTGAAGCCAGTACAGGGACAACAGCTCAGTCTTGAACTCCTGCAGGTAGAAGTGAATTATGCCTTTGCTCACCTTGACATAAACCAGAGGACTCAGAGGTGTGTGGGGTGCCAGTATCTCTAGTGCTGGATTTATGACAAATTTTGGAAATACCACAGCTCCATCTTGCCCAGTAATTTGTCTTTGACAGTGGCTCACAACAAATGCCTGGGAAAGAATACAAGGACAGGAAAGTTCTAGCTTTTAGTGATATTCCCCAGAATATTCTCCTGCACTCTATGCATATTTCAAGAATCGTCAGAACTGGATGCCATGCCTTTGTATGTGAGTTTTAGACAGATTTCTCTTCCAGGAATTTGTCCACCTTCCTTTTTCAATCTGACTAAATTCTTAGCATATGGACTATCTAGAGGCATCATTGCATTTGATGTGCCTACTCTTTGCTCTGAAATAATACGGTAGTGTGGCATGTTTTCACTAGTTTCATACTCCATGAAGTCCCTATGAAAACAGTGAAGGAAGTCAGGCCCAGTCCTTTTCTTCCTCCTTGCCCTGGGCCTCGAGTTTGGTCAAAGAATCCTCCTTTAATCAGTACATTTTCTACCATCCCCTGGAAGTTAAACTGTAATTCAGTCTAAAGTAATTTGCCAAGTATCTTCCTGCTAGAGGGACTAGCCTATAGAGACTGGGTTCTGGTGAGCCATGGTCTGAAATGTGATCCGAGTCGGTGGAGGCAACGATATGAAACATTTCAGCCCTGTGTAGCTGGACTCTGTTTCCCAGGCTTGGCATCTTGAAGCACACACAGTGAAAGAACAATGCTGCGGTTTTCTATGTGGATATCTAGACTGGAGTCATTCCATCACAGATCACATGTATAAATAAGATAACTTGGACACTGCTTTGACTAGGACTGCATGCCAGCTGGTGCTGAATGACCATCTATGATCCTGAGAATGATGGCAGAAGTCAGGTTTTTACGTGGGTTTTTTTCTGAAACTCTAGAGGTAAAGGAAGAAAATAGAAGGAAAGCACTTGCTTGTGTCTGCTGCCTGAGAGGCACTGGTCTAACAGCCATTTGTATTTTTATAGTCTACCTTGAGTAAATCAAAAAGTTGTGCTGTTTTAGATGTCTTCTGGAAAACAGATTAGGCCTTTGAGATCAGCAGTAGAGTGCCATTCCTCTTTGCTAAACAGAAAAGTCCTTCACCCTGTCCTAAAATGCCAGTTGTGCCAACAATGGGAACTTATCAGTCCCTGAACCAGATCATGTCTGGAGAGGGGATTGGCTCTGGGAGAGTTACCGGAGCACAGAAATGTGAGTAGATGTTTCCTGAGGTTTCGTGGCTGGCTTTCAGCCAGCTTGCATGCCTTTGCCTCTTGTGCTTCATTCTTCTCACTTGGATACCCTTGTATTGTGAAGTTCTGGGCATCGTGACCTTTTTATGTATTTTCGCATCTGTGGGTATAAAATACTGTCTCATTTGCCTGACAATTCAGATTCAACAGCTGTAGTATTGTAGACAATTAGTGATGTAAAGATAAGTAATGTATTCTTGCAATCCAAAGATCAGACAAGTAATTGCAATATCTAGAAAGATATGAGCATTATTTTATATTTCTACATAGTTTAAACAGCTGGAGGAAGCCACATGATCACACAACCCGTTACTTATGGGGGACTTCACTGCCCCAGTATCTACTGGAAGAGTAGTACTGCTAGCCACAAGGCAGAGCATGTACAGGACAGAGGGGTACTGCTGTGGTTACTAAGAAGAAAACCGTGACTCCCTAAGTAGTCCGGAGTGGCTATCATATCCAGGAGTTGCTGTTTTTCCCCCCATTGTGGGACAGCCCCAGTAGGCAGCTAAGCACCACACAGCTGCCTGCTCCCTCTCCCCAGTGGGTGGGGAAGAGAATGAGGATGAAAGTGGGGAAACTTGTGCGTTGAGATAAAGACAGTTTAATAGGTAAAGCAAAAGCTGTGTGCGCAAGCAAAGCAAAATAAGGAGCTCATTCACTACTTCTTATTGGCAGGTGGATGTTTAGTCATTTCCAGGAAAGCAGAGCTTCATCATGTGTTATGGTTGCTTGGGAAGACAAATACCGTAAGTCCAAATGCCCTCCTTTTTCCTCCTTCTTTCCCCAAGTTGTTATTCCTGAGCACAACATCACACAGTATGGAATATCCCTTTGGTCAGCTGGAGTCAGCTGTCCTGGCCTTGTTCTCTCCCAATTTTTGTGCAGCCTCAGCCCATTTGCTGGTGAGGCAGTGTGAGAAACAGAGAAGGCTGTGATACTGTTCAGCGATAGCTGAAACACAGACCAAACCACTGTTTTGGTCTCAAATCCAAAGCATAGCACCATATGAGCTGCTATGATGAAAATTAACACTATCCCAGACAAAAACAGTAGACCCACTTGTCATCGGCCCACCTTGACCAACTATTTGTGTATGGACATTTTACCAGTGTAGGTCCTGGGCTATTCCATGATGGTAACTTAATCTCTTTCCACCTGTGAAGTTCTTCTATAAACAGACAGACTACCACAGTTTGTGACAAAAAGATAGGCTGTTGACCTCCTTTCTGTGTTGCTTCATTTTCTCTCTGTTCTTTCTCCATCATTTTTTGAAGCAGAAGATGTCAGTTTTTGCAAAACCTGATCTTTATTTGCTGTGAATTACATGGCTTCTGGAATTGTAGTGAATGGCAAATCTACTTTGGTGTTCTTCTGTAACCTCTGTGTCTACAACCTTGTAAAGCAGAGAAGGAGTGTAGAGAGTGATACTGTAGCTACAGTTGTGTAAAGACACAAATTGCTTCGCAAATCTACTTTGGTGTTCTTCTGTAACCCCTGTGTCTACAACCCCATGCATTTGGGACCTCCCTCCTGAGCTATGGCAACCTTGTAAAGCAGAGGAGGAGTGTGGAGTGATACTGTAGCTACAGTTGTGTAAACACACAAATTGCTTAATTTTTTCCACCTATTGGGAATTGTATGTCCAACTGAAACTTGGTTAAGAATACTTCAGTTTCACACTACTAATAGCACCACTCTGAGAATATGTCATCCTTATTGTTCTGGGTGAATAGGTGTATGGGTATAATGATGGATAAACATACATATGTGTGTGTGTGTATGTAGATGTATGTAAGTACATGCATATATAAAATCAGAGAATTGCAGATTTCTGTAATGCGAGTGTTTAGACTCTACATCTGGAGTGCTGGGTCCAGTTCTGGGCTCCCCAGTCCAAGACAGACAAGGAACTACTGGAGAGAATCCTGCGGAGGGCAATGAAGATGATGAGGGGACTGGAGCATCTCCCTGATGAGGAAAGGCTGCGGGAGCTGGGTCTGTTCAGCCTGGAGAAGAGCAGACTGGGATCTCATCAATGCTTATAAATCCCTTAAGGGTGGGTGTCCAGGGGATGGGGCCAGACTCTTCAGTGGTGCCCAGAGACAGGGTAAGGGGCAATGGGCACCAGCTGAAACTCAGGCAGTTCCACCTGAACGTGAGGAAGAACTTCTGTACTTTGAGGGTGGCCGAGCCCTGGCACAGGCTGCCCAGAGAGGCTGTGGGGTCTCCTTCTCTGGGGGTATTCAAAACCCGCCTGGACGTGATCCTGTGCAACTGCTGTAGGTGACCCTGCTTTGGCAGGGAGTTGGACTGGGTGGTCTCCGGAGGGCCCTGCCAACCCTGGCCATTCTGTGATTCTGTGACTGACAAATCATGCCAATTCTGCTTTAAAATTTAAAACCTTGTCAGATTCATTCATTAACAACACAGTTTGTGCTAATTGCTAGTACTTCCATCGTTATCACTAGATAAATGAAAATATGAGTCTTTAACAATCATATTCCAGGTTAGCTGTGAATACATAAAACCACAGGGAAGGTGCCATACAATTAGCACTGATGACTGTAGTCTTTCGTTTCAGTCTTTGAGATCAAGGTGATCAGATTTGAGAGCCCTTTGAGAGAAGCCAGAACTGAAGTAGGTTTGTTTTTTCTTCTGTGTTTCCTCTTCAGGCTTTTATCCTCTTTGCCTCTCTCCCCCAAAAAGGGGAAGGCGTGTCTTACTGTCTCCTTATTTTCTTTTGTCTTTCCAGTTGTCCTTCTTGTGTATTTGACAGGATGTTCTGCCTATTTGCAATCCTCTGTCTTGTTAATATCTTGTGCTTATTTTGTTCTTTGGCAATTTATTGTTACTTGGAAGCCTACTGCATCTAAACATATCTTCATTTGTCCCTTTGGTGGTCATGCTGGTCGCATATTTACATAAAATATTTATGCATTGTATCTGGCTGTGTCATCACAGCATTACAAAATACCTGCATATTGATTTTGATTACAGTGTCTTAGTACACTTTTTGCAGTGCACTTACTGTACACTTTTGTTTACGGTAGTTTTAGTACATATTTGGGTTCAAGGCGAACTAATAACGATTATATCCTGATTAGAATACTTAAAATTTCTAGGTGTCACAGGCTTCTGTTTTAGTTACAGTTATCATCTGTGTCAGGATGAGTTAGAGGTCTGTAACCTCTCTATATCCCCATCCTTTGTATTCAGTAGTTTTTCCTGGCTGGGGTTTTCTCAGGATCCTTTCAGAGTTCCAAAGCTACATTGGAATTCCAGGATGGAATTGGGATCAGGGTGTTAATATGTCTGTTTTCTCACCCATACCTCATGGGTTTGAGTTTTTTGTATGTTTGGTTGGGGTTTTTTGGGGGCAGAGGTGGGAAAACAGTTCCTCATACAGGATTTGTCTGGGCTCTACAAAAAAGAGGATAGGATTACTTCTGATGATTTTGCACAGCAGTTTTTGTTAGCAGGAAATCTAAAGGGCGTCACCATGTCTGTTCAGAGGCTGTCTGTATGGTTAAAAGGTTCCCAAGTGGTTCTGTCAGTTTGAGTCAGTTTGTTCAAGGCACATCAGTGGAATTGTTAAAAAAGACACTAAACCTAAGTATTTGTGGAATGGCTATTGTTAATTCCATTCACATTTTCAGCAACTAGTTTGTTACTGCAAAGGCCTGCAGGACTGATGCTGCATTTATTTGGCAGAGCAGATTTCCTCAGAGGGTTTTAAGAGCGACTTCCACTTACTTACTGAGTATGGCAGAGCTTTGTGAGCTTGCTCACATTGTGAATGTACATCTAGAAAGTACCTAAAAGAAAGAAATGGAGAAAGTTACTCTATATGTATGTCTTGCTTAAATGCACATTCACTACCCTTCCTTGACCTCTCCTTCAGAATTCCTTCCTTTTTTTTTTTTTTTTTTCCTTTTATGGCATAAGGTAAGGTGATGCATATTTCTGCTGATGCAAAAGGCATCCAGATTAAATGCTACTTCACTTCCATCTGTAAGCAGACACCAACACACAGAAGGTGTGCGCACAGTATGAATGCGAGTAAAGCATCCCATTTCAAAGAAATATACGTGAATAATATTTCTTTCATCATATGTACAAGAAAATTCTGAGCAGTAGGTAAAAAAGCTTCATAATAAAAAAATGGACTCTGAAAGACAGGAAAGATTTAAAAGGTATAGTGAACAAATTAAGAGCCTGCAGTTTTAACTACCTGATATATTTCCTTGATAAACACATACAGTCTCTCTTTTCAGGAACATTTAGAGACTGTTTTACACCTTGAAATATATCTTTATAGGTTCTTCAATTTGTCTATATCAGGATTTCTAAATAGAATTTCTGAGAGTGCTTTCATTTGCAGTGGAACTACCCAGAACCCTCATGAAGCCTTGTTTTTTCTTCCTCTTTTGTCTGTCCTTGGTTTTCCCTTGAAACCCAGTTGTATTACATAGTCTAGATGTTTGGATAGTTGCAGTCTTTTGTCTTCAGAGTCTAAAGCCATGCAGATCATCCACCAGATTGTTTGCTAAGAGGATGTTGAGTGCTTAAATCACCATGCGTAGGTTGCCAAAGTACGTTTCAGAATTCTTTGCACTGGCTCATGAAATAGGTAAATTAATTCTACCTGAATAAGGTAGCATGTTCCTTTACATTAATAATTGTAATTACAATAGAAGCTTCAGTTTGGTGGAACTCTGTTTGGTATAACAGCCTCTTCTGCCTTTCTGTAAACTGTAAGCTGCCTCTTTTTAAAGACTTTTTGTATTTTAGTGTTACCTATCCCATGTAAACCTGAACATTTCAGCTGTTAATTTGCTCTCATTTGACTTAGGAATGTCTGACTAGTTTCTAATACTTTAAAAATAACCTTCCTATCAAAAGTTGACAGTTTTCAACCTTCATTTTAATACTGCTACCACTTTGATACTGGTTCTTTAATTCTCAGAAAATTGGATGCTAAAATAAAAGCTTCTCTGCATTCTGTCAGCCTTTAGCATTGTCATGTGTAATTTCTGTTCTTTGATTTATCTGAAAGTTTTAGATGCAGCTTTTTGAACTTGATTTTGCTGTTGTACCCTGGGAAGTAAAAAATGAGATAAATTCTTACGTTTCTGAAGTATGCGTCATGAAGGCAAAGCAGCGATGAAAAGAACCAGATAAAGCAAATTATTGTATACTTTTGACTTGGAAGCTGGCTAGCTTTCAAACTTTAGATCAGCCTTTTGAGCAATTCCAGTGTCTCATTCTGGATGTATGACATGATGTATCCCTGCACATGGAAAATTACATTAGTAAAAATGATCTCGATTGTAGGTTCCTCAGATTTCCAGAAATCTTTCAAGAGATTTCCCTAACCAGAAGTTTAAGAAACTAAGCAGCCATGGCACAAGTAGAAGAGTACTGAAAGGATGAACAGATTGCTAAAACTTAGAAAACAGAGAGTAAGAATATATGGTAAATTTTTGCAGTGGAGGAACATTGTCTTTGGAGATCTGCAACAGTGTTCTGATACCAGTTCACATAACACAGGTCTTGCACAACGCGTGTGACGTGTACTATCATAGAAAAGGCCTGGAACAAGGGCTGTGCAGGGGTTTAGAGGTCTGATATTTCAAAAGAAGTAAGATTTAGGATCAACTGTATAATTTCAGAAGGACCTTCTGATGTTGAGTGATGAGACAGTAGAGTGGCAAATGAATCTGGGTTACAGAAATGTAAGGTATGTTAGAAGAGAATAGAACAGGATAGTTCAGCTGGAAGGGACCTTCACCAACCATCTAGTCCAACTGCCATATTGTCCTTTTGAAAGAGAGAAAGTCTCTCAGTGTGTATTTCCTTGATGCTTTCTTCATTGCATCAAAATGCCATTAAATTAAACTAGGAGATTCACCTCCTGGTGTTCTTTGTTGGCCTTATGCTTCTTGAGCTACCTCTGTGTTGTGAAATACTCAACATCAAAAAGGTGTTCTTACTTTACCTTTGCATGTGTAAACCTTACGGAAAGTTTCCCAAACTCTTCATTTCCACTGTTGGGAGTGGGTTGTGTTGTTTCAGCGTAGCAATTTGTCCTAACATACCTGTTGTGTTTGGACCTGT
>NW_009614599.1:15053-21712 GCF_000690535.1 Cariama cristata | reverse complement strand
AACTTCTTCAGTGTAAGAGTCGTTAGGCACTGGAATGGCCACCCCACGGAGGTAGTGGAGTCACCATCCCTGGAGGTGTTCAAAAAATGTTTAGATGTGGAGCTTCAAGACATGGTTTAGTGGGTTTAGCGGGCATGGTGGCATCAGGCATACAGTTGGACTTGATGATCTTTGAGATTTCTTCCAACCTTAATGATTCGATGATTCTATATCTGAAGTTAAGCTGAATTGAGATATGATTAAACAGTCACAGTGTTATATCTGAATTAAAATTCAGTGTCAGAGCATATGCAGTGATAGTTGTTACTTGTCTACAAGTGTGTTCCTCTTGTCTGTTGCTCTGTTTGTAAACATGATCAGATGGGTCATCTCCACTAAACAGAAGTGTTGATCTGAAGCTTTCAACTGTAGAAGTAAATGAATTTCCCCTCTGCATATTTTTTAGCCTCATTGGCCTTTGTTTTCAATTGTCTCTCGAATGTCAGGGATTTCATGTTTTGGTATTAATAGTTTTGAAGAGGATTTATATTTATAGAATTTTTTTTTGATAATGCTTCAATTAATTGTGTTTTGTTTTTTTTTAAATTTGGATTGAGTTTACTTGTATGGCCGTATTTGTCACGTTTTAGTCTTCCCTGTTAATTAATGTTAAATAAATCTGACAGTCCTCTAAATACAAAATAAATGTGGTTTTGTAGGCATTGAACTGCAGCTTTACTATTTATTTTAAGGTGTTCAGAGGTGCTTCTTACCATGGTAGCTGAGACTTTAATGCAAGTTAGTGTAATTGTCTTAATACTTTTGAGGTAAGAAATTGATCACATCTTCCAAATGGAAAACAGAAAAACAAGGGTATAAACACTTACAGGTAGTATAGCACAAATATTTATTGTCAGTATGGTAGTCACATTTTATAAAATATATCAGTACTATATTATACGTGATATCCAAATGAGAAAATCTAAGTGTTTGTGCAAAAGAGGGATTCTTGAATGCCAGTTCAGTGTTGGTTTTTTCTCCACCAAGTCACTTTTTTTTTAAATTTCTACTACCAATACTTAACTAACCTGTCAGAAGTCATAAGATTTTGGTAGTCAGAAAAAAAATCCAGATAACATCAAGGTCAGTCCACAGCGCTACTCACGTTGCAGTATTTAGAACCTTTGGTTGCTCTACTGATATTCACAGTTAGGTGTCAGGACAGGGACATGATTGTAATGGCCGTATGCCATTTATGGACACTGCTCATTCACCAAGCTGAGATTTACTGAATCTTGCCTCAGCCTTTCTTACAGGTCTTCCTAAATGCTTAAGTTCCACTTCTGTACTATTTTCGACACTTCCTTAAATTAAGTAGAAAGCAATCACTATGACGATATTAAGACTCAATATGCATTTCAGGGTACTTAATTCTTCACCTTTCTCTGTTGTTTTTTTAAAGTCAAACTTTTGGCAAAACACAGGTCAAAATTAACTTTGCAGATACGTGTGCAAGTAATCTTTGGAAAGCCTCATTGAAATCACTGGGACTCTGCAGGAGCTCATGAATCTGTTTTTGGATCCTGATACAAGGCTGAATTCTGAAAGTACACAGATGTATACATCAGTTAAGGCAGTGCAAGATGTAAAGTGTTTTCTTGCAAATATGTGGTTTAAAGCACTTGAAATGGTAAACTGTTATGATGAAAAAGAAAGTGATCACATTTGGAGAAAAAGTTTGGGATAACTCTCAAAGACAGAATAGAGAAGTATCTACTGGAAGGAGTTCAAAAGATGCAACGAGTGTCTCTTGCAGGCAACCGTGAAATTATTCTGATGTTATTGGGCTATTTCAGTGAAAGAGGGCCGAGTGAAGTGAGCTGGGTGCCTTGGTACGTTTGCAGAAGTGCAGGAGGATTGATGTAAAAGTGAAAGATTTTTTTCCCGGCTTGACTTCGAAGACGTCCCTGTGAGAACTGTTTCTGGCTTTTAGAAAGCCATCAAAGAATGGAGATATTTGCTATGTTTTGTGTACTTTGTGTGAAGGTAATTCGGGGAACAGTCTATAAATAATTTCTGGGCCTGAGTCTTTCACTTCCTACTGCTAGCTTGATAGCAAGCCCTGGATTCCTGCAAAAGAAATAGCAAGTCTTGGGGGAGTCTGGGTTCTCCTCTGTGCCAACTTTGAGAACTCCAACAAAACCTGAGTTTGGACACTGAAGTCTATGATGAGGCTGTGAAACATGTCACAAGGGAGTATCTGTTCAGTTGAGGCACTTATAAACAGTCTTGGCTGCCTGTCATCAAAGTGTTGCTGAACTGGCAGGGGGAGAACTGCAAGTCTTGACAGTTGCTTCTTCCTCTGATTTCTGTTTCTAGTCTAGAAAGTAGAAAAAAGGACTTAAGTGGGCTAAAAGTGCATAACTGTTGCTCAATGGTCATAGCAAAACAGAGAATGCATGACAGTTAAACTTCTGTGATGAACTTCCACCTGTTGTTGCAACAAATGTTGATGTGTTTTAATATTTTCTTGGGTTTGTAGGTATTTGCATATTTTCCAGTGAGAAGACCTTTTGTTTTCTGTAAGAGGCTATTCTGCTGAGTGTTAATGGGTTTCCAGCTGTTAAGATGTAATCACATACCTTAAGTATTTAATTATAAATTTGAAAAATCTTCATGAGCAATCTCAAATGAATACTTGGAATGCAGTCATAGTAAATTGGCTCATTTTCTTGTAGTTTACTAGAGGTGCTGATATGAGAGCAATTGTAATGTGGAAAGTATATTAATCCATGGAGATGTATTGCATATATTAAATTATTACTTTACAACTTTAAGACATATGAGGTGATTTGGCTTACTCATGTTACTTAGAATCACAGTAGAAAAATGATAACTATCTTTTGAGATAATGCATTTGAAATATATACAGCAACCTTAAAAACAAGCAGTGTACTAATAAATTATATGTTGCATAACCATGTATCTTTTCTAAAGGATTATTGTGGGTGAAGAGAGACAGCAGGAGGCCTATAATAAAGTTTGTTTCTTCCAGTTTATAAAAGCTGTCTAGAAATATTTTCATTTGAGATCTTCTCTGAAAAACAAAGCCAGTAGTTCTGGACAGCAAATCTTGAAGCAACTAGCTTGATGCCATTCTGTGGAGACACAATCACCCTTTGGGTGTGCTATTTTTATTAAAGGCAACTGGACTTAAGATAACTTTTAGATTTAGTGCATTTCAGAAGCGGTTGCGAAACGATTATCTGATTTCTTTTTTTTTTTTTATAGAATGTGAGAAGTGGAGGAACTGCAATTAATTTCAATACTATTTTTGGCACTGGGAGGCTGAATGTCCTTGCTCTTTATGGAGACATCACATCTAAGAAATGTGTAAGGCTTTGTAAAACTGTTGCCAGATAGCCTGGAACATGGAGACACAGCTAGACCCCACTAAGGATGATTTACCTTTAATGGCCAACACTAGCTACATGCTTGCAAAGCACTATATATTGGACTTGGATGTGGATTTTAAAAGTAAAGTTATTGAAGGTATCATAGTTTTATTTTTTGAGACTGGGAGCCGGTACAGGAAAACCAGGTGTACTGGCAAAGAAGGCCGCCAGTCACAGTTTGATGAAACCTGTAAAATGACAGCATCCGAACCCTGCCACATTCCTGTGACAAATGTCAGTGCCTGTTCATCTAAAATGGAATATATTGATTTTGCTGTCTGTGGTAAAGGTGAAGAAGATACTTCTGATAAAAATGGTAAACATAACGAGGAACAGGCTTCTGGGATTTCCAGTTCAAAGGCCTGCTGTGACAGAGAGAGTCATGGGAACAAGGATTTTCTGCTGGTGTTGGACTGCTGTGATTTATGCGTGCTAAAGGTTGAGGAGGTAGATGTTGCTGCTGTGTCAGGCATTGAAAAATTCACAAGGTCTGCCAAGCTAACTGATGCTTCAAAGGAGCTGGAAAATCTCAGGAATCAGATTGTACATGAACTTGTGACTTTACCTGCAGATCGCTGGAAGGAACAGCTATACTATTTTACTCGCTGCAGCCAGGCACCTGGCTGTGGAGAGCTTCTGTTTAGTACTGGCTCTTGGAGCTTGGAGATAAGGAAATCAGGAATTCAGACACCAACAGATTTTCCTCATGCAATAAGAATATGGTACAAAACCAAACCAGAGGGAAGATCTGTTATGTGGACTACGGACCAGAGTGGCAGGTATGTAACTGTTAGCTGAAAGCTTTGCACACATTAATTTCAAACATAGGTGCAAAAACGTAGAATTGTATATTGTTGAGCAACTGTGAAGATGTTGAGCATTCTCTTCCATTGTTTTCATTTCATTCTTGATTTGAATCCTCTTGCTGCCCTGTAAGAGAACAAACTCTCTGCTCAAGAAACCCCAATGGACTTGCAGACCTTAGGCCTGTCTAAGTGACTGTGTTTGCTCATTCTGAGTGGGAGTAAATAATTGTTGTGTATTGGAATAAATGTGTGCAGGGAATTATCACTTAGGGGAAGAGAAGGTATCCATGACAGGTTATTTTCATTTTAATACTTTGTGTTCTTTTTTCTTCCTGGCTTAAACAACTGATCATACAGCATAAAGATCAGTATGCATAATATTTAATAGAATTGTTTCACAACTAGTCTTTTATCAATATTGGAATAAGTTTAGAGATGCAGTCTTTTCCTGTTTAGTCTCTCATAATCAAATTTTAAAATCTCCTTAATCTGTTATGTAAAGGACATTGATAATAGCAAATAAACTGCAAACTGAAACTGCAACTTCAAGAACTAGCATTTTATCTAGCATTTGTGAAAGTACACAGTGCTGTACAGAAATCTTCAAGATAAGCTCTTTATAGAAGGGAAACTACAATCCACTTGACTTCTACAACTGTAATTGTTTTACTGTAACGTTCAAAGCTGGATTTTAATGGCTGCTAGTTCTTTATGATACCTAAAAACAGGAACAAAGCCGGAAGATGAGGAAGAAATTTCGTCTAATTGAATACTTGCTTTCCAGTCCCTAAGTAGAGATGTATGGTTACCTTTCATTTCAGTTATGCTAATAGAATTTAAGAGTCTACTCACTGGCACTCATGTTAGGGTGGAAAATGAGGCCTTTTAGTCGTACAGCTGGTAGTTAAGAAATTCTACTGCTAAACTATGAGCAGCATCAAGTCCAGGAACGTCTCAGTTGTGATCATTACCTCTTCCCCTTCCCCCTTCCCTTCTCACTCCCCAAGGAGTTTTTTTTGGTATGAGTTTAGGAAATTGAAATCAATATAATATTTTTAGTTATGAAAATTCTGAATTTTGATTGCATGCAAGGGTAGGGCAATGGCCTGTGATCACACAATGTGTCCATGTCTACCTGCCCCTTACTAAAGTCTTTGAGACTAATGTTAGCAACACTCAGATAGCATAGGACTCCTCCTCTGTGTGTTGTCTGTGTGTTTTGAGCATTTGAAGGTTTCTTTTAAGCATCTAAATCACTAACATCTTTGACTCTATTTAACCTTTCACTGCAAAGCATTATTCTTACTTTAGAGACATTTTGTGGCAGTTGTACACAAACACACAGAATTTTATGAATTGATAATGAAACAGGAAAAGATGGCTTTATGTGGGTCAGGCAGTCTGATGGTAGGAAATCGTCTCAAGCTGGTTTATTTTCAGTCTTTTGTAGGGTATTCCAGCAACTAATGCTATCAGAAAATAAGTTTTCATATCACAGTCATTAGAATCTTTCTTGCTACATTTTAAAGATCAAATTCTGTATGTGATGAACCCATAAATATAGTGGTAAAGCTCATTGTACAAAATGCTGTCATATTTTTCCTTCCCTTCCTAAAAATAAAGCCCATTTGTAATGTATGGAGGAAGTACTATTACAGTATATTCTCATAGGGCAATTCTTTAAATTGTTGCAAATTGTATGTATGGTGCTTTTTTAGGCAGATGTCAAATCCTTTCCCATAGAAATCTGTGGTTCTAACCCAGAATAAAAGTGAAGCGAATAACAAAGTACAAGCATTGTGTGGCCACTTCCAATATGCTTCCTCTAATTTAACACTCATACAATGTTTTGAAATTTAACCTATGCACGATTTCATAGAAACTTCCATTTTATTTGTTTTAAACAATGATATATTGTGATACACAAAAGAATTGGTTAAAACACAGCTTTGTGGGATGAGTTTAGGCAAGTTGAGATAGATGTATGCAAACCTGATGTTAGCACAGCAGGACACAGTTCTATTTTCAGTATAGGAACTGAACACACGGAATTTCTGCGTTTCCCTCTTTGGCCTTTTGATACTAGAAAATGCATTAATGATCAAGAAGGAAGGTTTTCTTTAGCCTTAGAATGTGTTTTTTGTAATAACATGCTTTTTGGGGCCGTTATGGCCACGTACTAAAAGAGGGCAAAATAAAGGAATAGAGTGTGTGGGTGAGTATGTGTGGGTATGCACATATGTATACATGTATGTATAAACACTTTTTTGTCTGTTCAAAAGTTATACTTACAAGGACTATATAATTTCTTAAAATTGGCAGGTAACTTTTAACAGTGATCAATAACATAATTATTAAAATAGAAAAAAAAGTGTTGATTATGATGTTTGTAATATATTTATCATGAACAAAGAGCGGT
>NW_009614599.1:0-15022 GCF_000690535.1 Cariama cristata | reverse complement strand
GAGCGGTTCTGTTTCAAAGTTTTTCAGTTGTTTACTAGTACAGTACAGCACTGGGGCTTCAAACTAAGAAGGTAATGTTACAATTTTAACAAAATTACAGTCTGTTTAAAGTATTCCTACTAACATTTAGTATTATAAAATGATTTAAAATGAAACTTATTTTAGACACTGTAATAACCACTTTGTGGAGGGAATAATGAGTATAAACCATCTTTCGTTACTGGGAATGAGAAACTTTTTGCCAGCCCATCAAGGTGTTTGAGCAGTTTTGCCTTTCTTAGGAGTATGTAGCAGTGTTGAGTCAGCATGGCTACCAGAGTATTTCAAATTAAATGCTTTCTTGTGATCATTGTTAAGAATCCTTATTCATTAAAATATCCTGAGATACCATCTCTTTATTGTTTAGGAAAAGGATTAAACAGATTTGTGTTAAAATTAAAGAGGTAATTTTCCTAGCAGACAGCCTTGTGCATTCACCTCTAATGGGAGATTCCTCCCACCTTTTTTCTGCCCTACTTATTGCCACTTCTAGCCCTGCCATAAATTAGTTAATGGTTTTGTTGATATTAATGAGCAACTAGAATGGAACTCATCTCCTCATTGTGGGATTAGGAATGAAAGAGTATCTTTGATATGAGTCAAATCAGTGAAAGACATTCCATGACACTGAAACCTTTCAGTACTGGGTCCTAATCCTGTAAGCTACCTGTACATTGTTTACCTTGGCATACATGAATAAGTACATGCATCGATCAGGTACATGCATTTATTTTTTCAGGTTGAGCCCTAGATATCTGATATACAGAAATGGAGAAATTCTGGAAAGTAAAGGAGATAGGTTGAATTACTCTGAGTGTATGATTTTCATGAGAATGCTATGGAAAAAGTATATTTTTAGAAGCTATTAAAGGATGATTGAGCAGTTTTGGGGAAATGCTCTAGAAAGAATTAACCTTGTGCTAATTTTCCAAAGTGGGAAATACTGGAAAACATGAAATGATCTCCTTAAAAAAAATTATGATATCTTGATATTTATTTGATGAATTTAAATGTCTTACCTTTTAAAATATTTTCTACCTGTCTAGTTGATTATCTTTATGATATCTTATTATTAGATTAAAATATCAATGTGTTTTTAAAGAATTCAGGAAATATTTTTACCGTTATGAAAGCTATGAAGGTGAATACAGAAAGCATAAATGTACAATTTGATAGAAGTGCTAATGGCTGCATATGCTCTGTACTTAAATGCTTCTTTTCAGATGCAGTGTTCAACTGTACCACAGACATTACTGAACTGCATGGTTCCTCATTTGTTATAAATAATCTTGCATTTCTGTAACGTGCAGCTGAAGCAGCTGATGTAGATAGTGATTAGGAGAATAACCAAAGAGGTGGTACCTAAAGTAGCAATAAAACAGACCATGGTTTCCTGTTTAAACAGTTTGATGTTACTGGTTCTGCCGAAACAGCAAAGAACTAGTAGAAAAGTTCTGCCAAACCTAATTTGATTTATTTTGTGGACTTGTGTCAAGAGTTCATGTCAGACTGGATCTCACTGGCATGCAGACTGGTACAATTCCTCATTATTTTTTGTCTGCTGATAAAAAAGGGAGATTTTACCTTTTTTGAAACTGGTTGTTTCAAGCCTGCCTCTCCTTAAGACATATGTTCTGAAATGCAAATTGTGTTCGAACAGAGTAGTTGCAGTTGTTCAGATGCTTTGGTGACAAGAGCTATTAATAAATTTGGGTGCTTCTGAAGATAAGCTCTTAAAAAGTCATACTCTGGCACTGTAGTCAGACTGTGTTATGTAGTATGTTGCATGCAGTAAGGACTAAATAAAACTTGTATAAAAGTATGAATAGCAACACTGGAATTCTTAATTTTTTACTATTTTAACATTCAGTTCATAGTTGATATTCACTTTTGAAAGAGATTGAAATTTTCATAAGTTTTCTAAACTTGATTTTCAGGGTAGTGGAAACGTGCTAAACATGTTTTTTAAATATTTAGCTAAAGCTTGAATTTAGAAGTGAATTCTTGAGCAGTGATCTCTAATTTCCAGGAGGTTACGCATAGAAGTTCATGTTTATGAACTTTCTGTATGTAGAAATATAACCTAGAAAAAACGTTTTGTTCAGTTGTAAGCATCATGTTTCTAGTGTCAGTCACAACAATGATATTTACTAAAAACCAGGAAGTGGAGTGTAATTCATTTTAGTATATGTAATTTCCTTAAGTTTCAGAACAGTTGCAAGAATTATGAAATTGTTTTGACTGGAGACTGCTGGAGAAGCAAAATGTCACCATTTCGCACGTGGAAGCATTTGGAAAGCATTTCACATGCTTTCCGAACATAAGTCTTTGAAGTTTTGATTTAGAATTGTTTAAGTCTATCATATTTTATGTCTCACAGAGGTCAAATGACGATCTAAAGGTTGCAGAATTGTTCTTTGTGTCCTTTGTGATTGGTACTTGAGAGTGAAGAATTATATTTGGCTGTGGTGAGCTAGCAGTTTGCCGTGGATATTGTCTGGGTATTTGCTACAAGTCGTTCCCTAATCATACTCACACACCTGGGCATTTTGGGCCATACTTAGAACATGTTTGCAGTAGGCCTGCAAAGAAAGAGGGTAACTGTACTGGTTCCCAGACTGGATCACACAATTTCTCCCTACTTAGTCTGAAGTCTTTCTATTACCCTCAAAGTTCAGCATAATGCTTTGTGTTTGTTTTTTCTGCCTCCAAAGTGTATTAACAGTATAAAGTCAACCACAGAGCTATTTTGTACTAATGAAAAGAGGGAAGAAGGGAGAGCTAAGAAGGAATGAGGAAGCAGCCTACCAAAATACTCTTGCTGAAAGAGACACTCTTGACCTCTCTGAACCTGGATGCTTGTTTCCTCCACCACTGGTATGATGACATAAGTGCATGTACAGCTGGGGTGATAAGGCATATTAGGGAGCTAATCTAACTGAAAATAAGTGGAGGGGAAGGGAATGCCTTATAGGAGTAATTTGGAACATGCTACAGAGGTTAGTTATCTGGTAGGCAGAATTATCTGTCTCACTGATAATACAGGTTTGTGCCAATATAACCCTGTATCTATAGCCTTTATGGAGTCTGAGGCATCCATTGAATTTTCATAATATATTTGATATTTTCAAAGCAAATTTTTTCCAGAGTAGAAATTGGGAAAATGAGTCAGATTTTCACAGTTTCAAACTGCAAACTAGAAAATATGTAATGAATATATATGTTTATTTTTCAGTGGCATGAGTTAGCATCATTCTGTGCTCTTGGATGCTGGAAATGCAGGAAGGGAATAAAGAGCTTATTTTTCTTCATGGGCAAGGTTTGGGAGAGTAAGATGCTCCAGAATCCAGGCAACTCACAGATTAAATCTTAAGTGGCTACCATCAGCTCTGGGGAATTCTGTCCTGTTATTTGACGTAATTTTGTTCCCAGTGTTGAATATTTGTAACTAAGTAATTAATGAAGCAGTCTGAAGTTTGTTGGATTACTCATGTCTGACACAGTCATTTCTAAGGAAGAACAACTGGTATCAGGAATAGAATGGAGAAGTAAAGTATAAACAAACAAACAAAAGAAGGTGGCAGACCTTGAGTAGAAAATGAACTAATTTGATATTTCTGGAAATGTAGATGGCAATGAACAAATATTTCTAAAACATTTAAAATATCTGCTCTGAGTTAGTTGTCCTAACTAAAAAGGAAGACCGTGAGAAACGAGGGTTTTTTTGTGAACTTAATGCTTTTTTGGAGTTATAGCAAGTTTCATGGCCTGGCAGGACAAATGATGCTCAGATGTAGGGGAAGTAAGTGGATGCCTGTGGCACAGGACAGAGGAAGGAAGTACTCGACGCTCACAGAGGCACTGCATGCCAGGGTACAAGGGGCAAGGCTGATCATACTCCTTCAGGAACAAGCAATAGAAAAGGCAAGTTCCTTCACTAAAATGTGCCAATGAGAGGACCATACTAGATCAGAGGAGGCTGAAAATGAAATAGTATTATGAAAATACCATTATCCATATAAACAATAACCGTCTCAGTGTTTTAATTTTCAAGTCTAAATGAGAGGTGAGAACACAGAAGAATAAAGATAAGGGGAATGAAGAGTCAAATCAGCACTGGTGTGTTTGCAAGTTGGCCAGCCAAGAAAACAAAGCAAGCTTTGATTTCAGAATAGAGCTGAGAAAGTCCAGCTGTATCACAGTTAGTGTCCATAGGGAAATTGTCTTCTGTTTTTGAAGACAGAGGCTTACAAGAGGTTGGATTTTTTTTTTGTTCACTGCTGTGGGAATAGAGCAATTAGGAAGTCTCCTGTTTTCTCTGCCAATAGTCAGTTTTTTGCAGTCCTTACTACTATTTAAACAGCAGCTATGGCTATGAAATTAAATTTTGTTTAAACACAGTCGGATGGTACTTCCTAAGGTGTTACAGAAGTAGTATTAAAAGATGTACAGGGAATGGAATACCTAAGGGATTGGTCAGATGTTTGACTTCAAATTTAGGAAACTTTCTCATAACAACTTTGAAGAAGCTGTTAAACGTATTGCCAAAAATACAGGTCAAAGCAAGTAAAAAAATCCTTATTGTTAGAAGCAAAGTGGGAGCACAGTAAGTATTAAATTGCTTTACTTTGAATGAAAAAGGTATGCCCTGTCTTACTTAACCTTATTAGCCTTGCTTCCCAGTGATGACTGTACCAAAAGATAAAACTTTTGAACAGGAGATTGTGCATATACTATGTCTAGAAGAAGCAGGATTGATATACCTGATGTAGACCACAAATTAGTGGGCAAAAGTCCAAAAAATTTATGGTGACATATCAGTTTAGAAATGTAGCTATCCAGCTGTTGGAAAACTAGCATGAGAGTAACAGAAATTACTGGAAAAGTCGGTGGAATCACTCATCTTATAATCAAGACTAGGGAAAATGTGAGCCCTCTGCAAAAGGAAATGGGAGACCTGGTTACCTGGGACATGGAGAAAGCTGAGGTACTCAATGACTTTTTTGCCTCAGTCTTCACTGACAAGTACTGCAGCCACACTGCCCAGGTTGCAGAAAGCAAAGGCAGGGACTGGGAGAATGAAGAACCGCCCACTGTAGGAGATCAGGTTTGAGGCCATATAAGGAACCTGAAGGTGCACAAGTCCATGGGACCTGATGAGATGCATCCGTGGATCCCGAAGGAACAGGCAGATGAAGTGGCTAAGCTATTGTCCATCCTATTGGAGAAGTCATGGCAGTCCAGGGAAGTTCCCACTGACTGGAAAAGGGGAAACATAACCCCCATTTTTAAAAAGGGGAAAAAGGAAGACCCAGGGAACTGCAGACCAGTCAGTCTCACCTTTGTGCTCAGCAAGATCATGGAGCAGATCCTCCTGAAAACTACACTGAGGCACATGGAAAATAAGGAAGTGATTGGTGACAGCCAACATGGCTTCACTAAGGGCAAATCATGCCTTACAAATTTGGTGACCTTCTGTGACGGGGTTACAGTGTTGGTGGATAAGGGAAGAGCAACTGATGTCATCTACCTGGACATGTGCAAAGCATTTGACACTGTCCCACATGGCATCCTTATCTCTGGATTGGAAAGACATGGATTTGACGATGGACTACTTGGTGGATAAGGAATTGGCTGGATGATTGCACTCAAAGAGTTGCTGTCAACGACTCAATGCCCAAGTGGAGATTGGTGACAAGTGGCGTTCCTCAGGGTTTGGTATTGGGACTGGTGCTGTTTAACATCTTTGTCGGCGATGCGGACAGTGGAATTGAGTGCACCCTCAGCAAGTTTGCTGACGATACCAAGCTGTGTGGTGCAGTCAACATGCTGGAGGAAAGGGATGCCATCTGGAGGGGCCTTGATAAGCTTGAGAGGTGGGTCTGTGCGAACCTTACAAGGCCAAGTGTAAGGTCTTTCACATGGGTCAGGGCTATCCCAAGCACAAATACTGGCTGGGTGGAGAATGGATTGAGAGCAGCCCTGAGGAGAAGGACTTGGGGGTGCTGGTTGATGAGAAGCTCAGCATGACCAGCAATGTGCACTTGCAGCCCAGAAAGCCAGCTGTATCCTGGGCTGCGTCAAAAGCAGTGTGGCCAGCAGGGCGAGGGAGGGGATTCTCTCCTTCTACTCCACTCTGGTGAGACCCCCCTGCAGTACTGCCTTCAGCTCTGGGGTCCTCAGCACAAGAAGGACATGTTGGAGTGAGTCCAGAGGAGGGCCACGAAGATGATCAGAGGGCTGGAGGACCTCTCCTATGAAGTGAGGCTGGGAAAGTTGGGGTTGTTCAGCCTGGAACAACAAAGGCTCCACGGAGGCCTTCTAGCAGCCTTCCAGTACATAAAAGGGGCCTACAAGAAAGCTGAGGAGGGACTTTTTGCAAGGACAAGGGGCAACGCTTTGAACTGGAAGAGGGAAGATCTAGATAAAAGGAAGAAATTCTTCACAGTGAGGGTGGTGAGGCACTGGAACAGGTTGCCCAGAGAAGCTGTGGATGCCCCATCCCTGGAAGTGTTCAAGGCCAGCTTGGATAAGGCTTTGAGCAACCTGGTCTAGTGGAAGGTGTCCCTGCCTATGGCAGGGGGGTTGGAGTGAGATGATCTTTAAGGTCTCTTCCAACCAAACCATTCTATGATTCTATGATATTTAGTACTTTTAAATTGGAGAATGATTTGAAAAAGGCATGGGTAGTTATTGACTGGTGTTTTATTCAACAGGAAGATCATAGAATCATAGAATGGTTTCATAAAATGAAAACAAGAATACCTGCTCCGAATCACTGGCACCTTGCAGATACGTAAATCAATAAGGCAGAACAAAAAAGTTGGTGTGATTTAGGTGCCAGGAAATCCTACTGCTTTGTGGAAATGACACTGTAATTTAGAGTAAGAAACAACTGCAAACTGCAGTGGTTTTACAGGCAGTTGCCTTGTGGTTGCAGGAGGTTACTACCTTACATCCTTTCATGGAGATAACACTTGAAGAAATAGGGAATGTATTTTTTCAAACATAGGAAAGGGATGTTTGCTGAGCTGGGCATTTTCCCTGAGAAGGCTTCAAACAGGCACTAACCCAAGCAGGTTGACATAGCTGAGCCTGATGACATGATTCAGGTGTTTGATGGCAGATATCTCAAAGAAGACCTGCAGATTCCTGATTAGAGAACAGAGTATCAACTGAACATTTATTATTAGCTTTAAGGCAGTAGCTTAATTTGTTGTTATAATTTATATGCTTACATGGGAGAGGGAGATCTGCCAAGAGCTACTTTGAACTGATTTTGTTATGTTATGAAAATATATGGAATACTGGTGATTTAGGTTTGCATGAATTGGATCTTCCTCATAATCCTTGGTTCTGGGAGATCACTGAACAGACAGCCCCAAGTCTCCTACTAGAGCTTGATTTCTCCAGTAGCCTGGATTCTTGGTCACAGGGAATTACTAGTCATAAAAAAAAAAAGCCAGATGAGTGACCAGAGATTTATTTTGTGTTTTGTGCATTCTTGTTTTTCCAATGTAACAAGTAATTAAAAAAGCAGTCTGTGTTCTCTGCTTATGTTGCTTTTGCTGTGTTCAGTTTCCTTCTCTCTTCCAACATATGGTGGCAAAGACTATGGCTGGCATAATAAGTAGGTGATTTGAACATTACAAGACATTAAAAGTGAAAGAGAGATGGAGAGGATAGATAGTAGGAAAAAAGAAAGGAACTATGAAGTTTCTTGCTAGCAGTGGTAGGGATAAATGAGAAAAAAGGCAAATTTTGTATCAAGTGACAAAAGCAGTCAAAAACTAATTATGTGTCATTGATATTCTTTGATGTACCTTGGTTAGGTAGTAATTTTTCTGGATCAGATGAAAAATCTCATCCATAGCAGGATAAGAATTATGTTTCTGGTCCTCTTACATGCTAGAATTGTGCTGTCTGACAAAGAAAACTGTCAGCTGCAGTAGGTGTCCTAAAGTAACACTACACTATTACCAATATTGTAAAAAGAAATTACTACTGTAAATGGCATATAAAAAATTAGCAAATTTCTAATGGGAAGCAAAAAAATCTGAGGAGGTATATTTTAGGGTGAGAAGAAAACAAATTAAAAATTTAAGTGAAAGAAGAAAAGATGAAGAAAAAATAATGAGTTCACCTTATAAACGCTCCTCTCTAAAGCAGAACAGGAGACTGTTCGATGTTAGCTGACATCTCAGTTGATGGCATGCTGTCAGTCAAGCCTACAGGTGATCTTACTACAAATGTATGAATATCTAATTAAAAGCTGAGGTTCTGATAGTTTCCTCTTGAAATTCAGAACTTGTATGATTCGTTACGATTTTCTTAGCAGACTTTGATGTATTTGAATACATCTTGGTTTGAAATAATGAAGTTAATAAGTATACCTGGACAAAAATGGTATTAAAACAGGTAAGGAGTGGAAAGGAGGCTTAGTTTTGAAGAAAATATTATGTACTTGGCCAGTCTTTCTCCACTTTTCGAACTCCCTTTCTACTTGGGCCTTAATTGTAGAGACTTCTGATGTGCATGTGTATGTATTTTAGCATTAAAATGTTTTAGGAAAAAAAAGTTAGTTACGTAATATATATTATTTCTCATAATGAGAGGCTTCCTAGTCCAATGTGAAAACTATTGGACTGGGAGGCTTGAAATTAAGCCTGTAGGCACAGCTTGAACACTAGCACTAAGCAAATCCGTTCACTGTGTTTCTTTTTCTCCATCTGCAAAATGGCATTGACGTTATTTGTAAAACACTTTAAGGTCAGCAGGTAAAAAGTGCTCTCTGAGAGCAAGATAACGTGAATGGTCTCGGTAGTGTCTGTTCTGTGTTATGTTTGTATTGTATTTGACACAGCATTGCAACATTCTGCTTAGTGCTGTTCTGCCAGTCTGTTTTCTCAGTCATTGTGGCATTTCCCTCCAAAATTTCTTCAGGATATGAAAATCCCCTGTATTGCTTTTGCATTGGGTTGTACCAATGGCACCCAGCAAAACAGCCTTCACAAATGTATGGGAAATCGTTGGTAAAATACCTGTATCAGTACTCATTAACCCCACCTTTCGTTCCTGTAAACTCTACTAGGATCTTTTTTTATTATCCTGTGTATTTTGATAAAGTTTTCATGAAGGAAGAACCATCCTTCCCATCCCCTCCCGGTGCACATATGTTTTAGGGTAAATAATATGTCCAGTAACTCTTGGCTAGCCTTATAAGGAAGAAGCAGAACCTCCTGGTGAAAAAGTAAGCTCTTCCTTTTTCTTGTGAAATCACTGCCATGCACTGTTTCTTGTTCTGGGAGAAACCCCAATTATTTCATGTATATCAGAGCTGGCTACAGATTCAGTTTTAGGAGATTAATTCCAAAGAAATCAAAACTAATTAAAGATTTATACAGATGTACGTCTTTTACATTTAGGTGTGCATTGTGTTTTACTGTGTAAAAGATAACCGGTTGACTTTCTCCACTGCAGTTATGTATTGAGCTTCACTGGATATCTGTGTCCTACTCTATTCACTGTGGCAGGGGGAGCCAGATTATTTTTTTTCTTCTGTTTGTGTGCATTAACAGTAGGCCTACTTAAACTGCAGTTTCTCTCCCTGTTTAACTGGAAGATCGGATGGCCTGTGTTAGTTAAGCCACAGTAACTTGATTGGGCCATGGACAGCTCTGGATCCAATAGCACAGATAGCACTTTTGACAAGAGGGCAAAAATAGCTTCAGAATTATTTTTCATGCGTGGGCATCAGTGTCTCCAAGTTCTTTCCTTCTGTGTAGTTTAGAGTTGGCTTTAGGGAAGGAATAATTTGAATGGAGGAGCTGTTTGGAAGGGCATAAACAAATGCTCAGATCTTAGAAGCTGCAAAATAGATTTTGCCCTAACAACTTGTCTCCTATTTTCCAAAGTGATTTGATGATTTTTAAACTTGTTACAAAAGATACTGATCAGAATATTTTTAGCCTAAATCATTCACAAAATAATGTGTTGTGCTCCCAAAATATTGGCTTTAAATATCATAGGTTTTTAAAAACTTAGTGCAGTGAAGTGATGCTTTGCAGATTTTCTTTCTTTAACTGGAGAAACCTACTGACTGTGTTTGATTTATATAATTTATATTTGAAAACTGCTTTTTTAAGCTAAAAGTAGTTATGCAAGTACTAGGAATTTAGATAAAACTGCAAAATGCAACAAAAGAAGTAAAACAAGAATTATTCCATCTGTGGGCCAGCAATAGCAAGCTAGAAGAAGTTAAGGAAAGGCCTTGTTACCTTCCCAGCTGTGGCTAAGCTGCTAATAAGAAATTGGCTGTCGTGAAATATTGCAGCTGAAATTGGAAAGGGGCAAGTAGATGAAGAGTCTGCCTTGGAGAGGGTTAGAGAAACTGCAAAAAGCGCAATCCTACAAGGAAGACTGCTATGGGAAGAGGGAGAAGGAGGCTGAGGCTGATAGGGAAGAAATGCTTTCTTCTCATTATATGCCCTCTGGTTGAAATTCTGAAAGGCAGGTGAGCCAGCGTGCATTACCTTACTGCAAGAAGAACTGTAAAGATGTCAAGATTTATTGAGGCTTGGACTAAGGAAAGCTCAAGGCTAGATCTACTGCTCTGAGTTTGGATAAGCCTCCAGGTTGTATGGAGAGACGGGATTAATGCTAATGCAAGCACTACTGTGATGACAATGGGGAGGTGTAACAGGTGTTGGTGAAGCCCTGCAATGTTGTCTTCAGAAGATATTCAGAAGTCTTCTTTGGCCTTATGGGTTCAGCTGTGTTGTGTTACGAGGCTGGCAGGCTCATGCAGAAGCAGGAGAGGGGAAAGACTGGAGTTACTCTTTTCTAGTTTATGTAAAAATTATTGTGGTAATCTTGCTTTTCTTCATTGTCTCTTAAATGACTTAGATCGTACTTTGATTGGTTTGTGTCATACAGATTTGAAATTACATGGCTGAGGTTAAAAAAACAAAACTCAGTGTGACAATACGTTTGATTTTTGACAGAAAACTTAATTCTTATTGTAACTCCAACTTCGATCTCTTTTCCTTCCATCTAGGCCATGTGTTTATACAATTGGATCACCAATAAACAACAGAGCCCTTTTCCCATGCCAAGAACCACCCATTGCCTTGTCGACATGGCAAGCGTCAGTCCGAACAGCTGCAGGCTTTGTTGTGTTAATGAGTGGTGAAAACTCAGCAGAACCAGTCCAGCTTCGAGAAGGTGATATATATTTTCTGTAGGAAATTATTTTCAATCATTTTATAATTGGAAATACAGCTTAGTAAAGATATGATTTTTGAAAGAATGAAGTTCCTAATGTTCAAAGCACTTACGTGTCTTCCTGTAATCTCCACGTCATTCTGTGGAAAAGTTACCTGCTCAAGGCCTCAGGATAACTTAGTAAGAGTTCATTTCACTGTGTTACTTCTACTTACTTTTTTCTGTGTATTTATTCCTTTTACTTTTTCCAAATCTAGACTTCACTTGTCATAAATTGGCTTTATTTTAGTCACTCTGCAGTTGGACGTTTCATAGAGGTACCTTATCAGACTCTTGACGACTTCAGGCCTTAGTAGATAATTGACTTTCAGTTTTAGTTCTCCAGTCCAAATGTAGCTCAGCATGCCAATAATTAGAAGTGGTCATTGTGTCATGTCTGTTTCCTGAAATATATGGAATAGGTGAAGAATATCAAGTCAATGCCCTGAAAATCAGGTCTTTGGGTTTTTTTGGCATTGGTAGATCATACCTTGTCTAACAGTAAGCAAGCAAGCATTTTTGTTCTGTGTTGGCTATACTTTATTCTCTAAACCTCTGTCTGCACAGAGAAGGAAGTTTTTAAGGCGCTTCTACACATAATAATAGAAAGTATGTCTTGCTCCCATTAGTTTTGAGATATTCTGTCAAATAGGGTCAGTATTTTCTAGTATAAGTAGCTCTGATGAAAAGTAGTGTCTAGGAAAAGGTTAGAATTAGGTGTTCCTGGAAGAAAAAAGCCTTCTGTTTCCCTTTAAAGAGGCAAGTTTACTCTTGAGGGGAAAAAAGTATGAAAGTCTCCTTGATTTGAGAACCATCAGTTAATCCATTTTCATGGAATTGTCTGGTTATTTTTGGCCATATGTGAAGCCTGTTTCAAGCCTTGTCTCTGCTGTTGAAATACGGAAAATTGCCTTGATGAGCTGCTCAGCTCACTTGGACAATACTACTTTCCTGTCTCATCATCAAGAAAGCAAGAGTGCTCTTGACTTCAGATTAGGAGAAAGCTTTACCATCATTGTTTAATTAGTTTGATTAACATTTACGCCTTGCTAATGAGTTGTTGCCTCTCTGTCCCTCAGTGGTGGCTATGTGGTCTGAAATGTTAAGAGGAAGAAGGATGCTTATGTGAATTTCTAGAAACAGAAACCTTGGAAAAAATTTCAGGCAGTATAAATTGGCATAGGTCGGTTAACGAGTTGAAAAGGCTGTATTGTGAAAGAATTATTTCCTCTTTCACATTGTTTTGTCATTCTAGTTTAAAAAACCCATTGAAAATTTGTACTTCAATAAAGACAAAAACTGGTTGTGAGGAAAAACATTTTTAAAATGCTGTTGATGGAGTGTTGAGAACTGTATCAGGGTACCATGTTGTTAGTGATAGCACTGAGGCTTAGTCACCCAAAGTCAGCCTTGTCACCCTGTGGAGAACAGATGGGGATTTTGTTTAAATCCTTGTCGTTGTTGCAGTGGGGCAGTTTATGTTGGTAATTCATGTGTCAGCTTGAATCTTGGTTTATTTTTTATTTTTCCAAAGGCTAGCCCAGTATATTTCCCTTCCTAAGAACTCTGTGAAAGCAAGAAGTACTGTAAGAAGTCTTTAATTGAAAGGCCAGTAGGGAGGAAATGACGCATTTTAGCTTCAATGTGTGAATGAAGTGCTTTAGTGAAAAACGTGAAGTGAACTGGGAAGAACCAAACGTAGCATTAAAGCTACATGTGACAATGGCAAAGTTTTGTGCTGAACTTAACTGAAAAGAAGCAGCATGAGCACCTACTGCATTTCTGTTCTTTCAGTTTTCCTTCCACCTCTTCTCAAGATGGGATTCCCGAGAGTGTAGAAGGTTCTACTTACAGATCTCTGTGGCACACACAATTATTTATGCCACTTTTGATGTCATGATGCAAGGGTTGCTGGGTTTCTTTAAAGGTAGTAGGCATTGTGCTCTGGTAGCTCTCAAAGACTCAATCATGGATAAGACCCTCATTATTTGGTGCTTATGTACAGTTGGACAAATCGGTGTTAGACAGCTGTTTGGAATTGTAAAAATTTACAGAACAGATACAGAGGAAGGAAGGGAAAGGAGCAATATTGTGAGGAATGTTTTAAAAACCAACCCAACCCAAGGCTCAAGTGCTAATTTGAAGCCTTGAATAAATTATTAATGACTTTAGGAATACAAACTCATTAGTTTAATTAGTAGGACTTTTAAGAGTTAAAAAGTTCAAAATGGTCTGTAGTGTTAAGTAACCTGTCTCACATAGATCTTGTTAGGCAATTATGCAGGGTGTATGAAATCTATCCAACTTAAAATTTTGTCTTGACATTTATAAAACACACCTAAAAGCCAGTCAGAGGGCTTTTCTTTGCTAAATTATTTAGATACAGTATGCTATTGCTGTGCTGCATGTTTATAAAACCATATTAAACTGGTGGAACAAGAAAGTACATTTTTAAAAATGCAGTTTCTCGGAAATAATAAGCATTTTGGCAAGCAGTTATGAATTAATTTATTCTGAATAGAATTACAAGTTAGCTGAGTTCCTTTGAAAACCATGGTTATAACAAGTGTGCAAGCAGACAGTAAGAGAACAGCAAGCATGATGTCTTCGTGCTTTTAAAGAGTTCTGCATTCTGCTTCACAGTCCTGCATATCTACATACATGGATGCTGTGGTCCAGTGCATAGCTTGAGTAGGTGTACTCATGTGCACAGATTCCTTGTTTGCCACTTGTATTTGCAGGTTTTGGTAATAGTGTGCTTCCTCCCATATGTGTCATTTTTGCATTCTGCCTCCTACAAAACTGTGGCTTATCCTGTCATTTGAAATCAAGTGAAGCCACATTTATTTGCAAATTCTGATATGTTGCTTACTGAAGTACAAATGGTAGCTAATCAAGTATCACCTAAAAGTGCTTAAAAATACTGTGCATTTTTTATGGAGTACTTAGAGAAGAAAAATTATCAGAAAAATGCAATTGACGATGCCTTTTGGGAGAAAGCTTTACAGGGAGCACTGCCTCTGTGTGTGTGTAATAAGCCATTTAACCATTGGATTTGTTTTTCAACACTTGTCAGTTTTACTTTCCTTCAGCATATTACTCTAACACATAGAAGGTGCAAATATATTTAGTCACAAACACCTTTACTTTTGTTTTGATTCATGTTCAAGAAGTAGATATTCAACCATTAAGTCTGAAATCGACTGACTTGCTTTTTGTGGGGTTACTCTACAATTATGTAGTCCTTGATCTTGTTTTGTTATCTCTGATTCCAGTGAGAAGGTGTATTCTGTTACTGAGAGGAAACAGGGTGCAAAAAAAGCCACTGCTACTGCTCTGTAGCTAGCAGCAACAAGAGTTGCTTTTGTTTGTTCCCCTCTCACTTTTCACAAGGAAAAACAAAAGAGTCCAGTACTTATGCTGATGGATCTCCAGCATATATCAGGAACTACAGCATGGGAGTTGACAGCTCATCACATGCTACTGATCCCTGTGAGCCAGTGTTGAACTAATGCTCTGGTGTGAATGTGAGGGTGCTCTGTGGGAAATTCTGGCTTTCAGATGAGATCAAAGATCTCTACACGTTACAAAGAGTTTCAGAAAGCTGGAGGGTTCTTGATCCTAGTGCTCCAGCCAAATAGTAGTTTTGGCATAACTACTTATTTAGCTGTAGTTTTATGTATTAACACTAGCTAATACATAAATATATAAATATATATAT
>NW_009614598.1:0-11446 GCF_000690535.1 Cariama cristata | reverse complement strand
ACTCCGGTGTGCTAGCAAGCACTGCCCTGATGATTCCCTACCAGCTGCTGACGTGGAAGCGCGAAGCAGAAAATACAATGTTCAGAAGGCGAACGTTTTCTGGAAGATTAGTTTCCATTTTTTTATGAGGAGCCCATTGCAGTTTCAGCAATGCAAACTTAATCCTGCATTGAAAACATTTTCTTTGTGTGTGCTTTTAAGTATGACCGCTTTAAGCTTCTTCTCTCGATCCCCTTGTAAATGCCCTCAGATCTGCGCTCTCCGTCTGGGTCTGCCTGTAGATCCCCGCAGTCGGCGGGGAAACGAAAGAGGTCTCTGAGGAATTCTCCCCTTCTGGGTACATTTCCGCTCTGCTCTCTCCGTATGTGTGCACGTGTGAAGGCACATACGTGTGGGAGCAATACAGGTATCCCGGTCCATCCTTACACCATGTATTCCAGGTCCATGCTTACACCGTGTATTGCCATAGTTCAATTATGCATGGATTTTGAAGTAGATCACCTTTATTTTAAAGCATGTTTCTCTCTGCTTATAATGCAGAAGAAATTTTCTACTTTTGTGTTTCACTGAAGAGAAGCGCATTACATACCTGCTTGCTTTTTCTGCGTAGACTGGTGATTCTGGTCAGTTTAAAGTTTCTGCTTAAGAAAAAATTCATTAATGTTGACAGGAAATATGTCTGAGTAAAAAATGTAAGGGCTTGGCTCTCATAATCCAAAGAGCTTACTGCAACTTACACATGCATACAAAAATTGATTTTTCTAAATGAGGTTTCTACATTTTCCTGAATCTACTCAGTGCACATATTTACCTGCTTTGCTTCCCTTGAAAGCTGTATTGTAGCTTTACCTCATGCTGTTTGCACTGAAGAGAATTGATATGGAAGGAAAGAACAATTTCAGAAACTGAATTCTGGTTCTGATGACACCTGCAAGTGCAGTTTCTTGGGATTTGTGTAGTCTTTAGATATGTAAGTTTTACTGTACTATATGCAAGTTACAAAATTTCAGGTGATTTAGTAGGAACAGAAATTTCGAATTTGAAAAACTACCCTGAAGTTGTGATAACCTACCACCTTGAATGAGATAGGTAAATGAGCAAGAAAGGTATATTCAAATGAGCTTCTGGTAATTCCTGATAAGCTAAGCATCTCCACTGGAAATATTTTGGGGGATTCTGCGTGTAACTAAGTCACCCCACAAACATGCCTGGTGGAAAATGCAGTTTAAATATCGTCTGGGTTCAGTTGCAGCAGAACAGAAATTTTGTCTCTGTCAGTTTTAGTTATAAAGAATGAAAGTCAGAATTAGTTGCAGGTAGGTAAGATCGTTTGCAACAGAGCACAAAAGACTGTAGCTGCTACATCAAAGCTTGCATTCGAATTTGAATTTACTTGAAATTTTGTACTACTCCGAACCAGTGGGTTTTTTCAGTACTATGCCTGATTTCATATCTTTGTAGGTGACGGACAGGTAGTATCTCATGGTTCACATTTTGTACCGATAAGTTCATTCAAACAATAGGACTTGGAAAAAGTAGTAGGTAAAATATATGTAGTTCACTTAGTAGGCAGGAAAACACATCCTAACAAGATTGGACTTCTATATCTTTTGAAAACTAGTAATCTAGGCTTTCACCGTTGTGATGAAGAAGGGTAGTGGTGATGCTGTCTGTAGTGAGACCATGATGCTACATCAGTTAGAAAACACGGAGGAAAACTGACCTATTTGCATGGGAAGGAAACTGAAATGGGAATTTCAGAAAAAGGATTTGAAAAGTGCTGATTCTTGGCTGGGATGTGAATTCTGAGTGGCTTCTAATATGCCACAGCCAAACCCCAGCAAGCAGCATGATCTGCCATTCTGCTAGGAGCAGCACCCCTGCACTCAGCACCTGGCAGCTCCTGGCAAAATTTCTAAAATATCTTGTGAAAAAAGATCATAAAGATCCCTGTTAAAGCGAATTGAGAAAATGCAAGTGTACAGTCAACTGGTTATCCTGTCAAAAGAATTACCAAGTGTACATTATGGGTAGATGCAGTTCAAGCTACCAAAACCAAAATCGAGTTCAGATAGCAGGTATTTGTCTTTGGGGTGCTATGGTAGCAGTTGCAGTGCCTGCCCTCCCCTCCTCGGACAGTACACCTCATGATTCAACCCATCATAAGTGACCCAAAAGGATTCTTTGACCTCCCCTTTCACAATGTATTTTGAGCTTCTGTCTGTACCTGCATGCCCTACATATTATTATTAAACAATATCTGGTTCTTATACTGCACTTTTTTTTTTTTTTTTTATTAGAAGCTAAGATTTTTATGTAGTTTTGTGATTGCAACAGCTGGTTTAATCATGTTGTGACTAAATTTGGAAAAATTACCATTTGCCATCTAGGTAGGGTGTATACAGAGAACGCACTGTAGTGTGCAGTACAGTATGGAGACAGGGACTAGGCTAAGGTACAACCTAAAAAGAGAAGGGGAGTGGACCCTTCTTCCTCCTCACCTTCCTCCTTGAAAGTACAGAAGGACTTTCCCCTTCCTCTAACTGTTACAATAAAAGCAACAACTCCACAGAGAGAATGTGGTCATAGATCCACACTGTTAGAAATGAAATGGAGCAACAAACATCACCAGGACAGTTTTCTTATTCTTGATGTGCAAACCTAAACATAGCAATAAGAAAGTCAAGAAGTACGAGACTGAAAAAGAAGGCATAATTGTCTGTTGAACTGATATCCAAAAATCCCACGTTCAAACTAGCGTGAAATGTAGCCTGTTTCTATGGTTCATTACCATTCATAATTTCAGCCAATGAAAATTTTATTTTCCCAGTATTTTGTATTTTTCTCATGTGTGTTTGCAACCTTTCAATTTATATCTCCTTGTAATTTCAAATATATAAAATGGCCCCAAGTCTTTTTTCTTGTCTCTAGCCATTCTATTTTGGAACAGCCAACAAAACCCCAGCAACAACAACAAAACAAATGAATAATTTTGGATGTAAGGTCCATTTGCTTTGAAAAAGATCAGTATATTGGTGCATCAAAATGTTGCCAGATCAGCTATCTTTCTGCTTTCCAAGAAAGATGATTCTGAATTAGGAGGCTTGCAAAAGAGATCAAAGGGAAGAATTTTGTATAGGCTACTTCTCTTGCAGGTTCAGTTAGTAATTACAGTGTTCAATTCTGGTCTAGGACAATGCAAATGGTGCCCTTTCTTTTCTGTATCTTATTTAATCAGATCTTGTGATTGTTCACTGCATATCTGAGATCAAAAATGTCATTGATAAATCCAGAGGAAGAAGACAGCAACTCACACAGCCCATGGTTCAGATTAGGTAAAGGCGAAGAAGGCATTAAACAACAGAATAGAATATGGTTTAATGATTGACAACACTGCCACTATGGATTGTTCCTAAATCATCTGTTTTACAAGAATTAAATATAATCAATTTCTTAAGGAAGTACCTTGTCATTTATAGTTTAGTATGAAGTATATGGCAAGAGGAGAATGATTTTAATTTAGTAAGCTCATGCTTGTGCAGCAGCAAAAGAAGAAGAAATGTGCCTGAAACAGAGGTGCAGGGATGTACTGAGGGAGCTCTCAGCTTCCCACCGCAGGCCAGCGGGAAGGAGCAGCTGCCGTCTTCAGGTCTCCAGTGGGTCCCAGACTGGGCTGTTTCAGAAATCCTCTGCCCAACCTGAAGTCTAACTTTTCTTGAATCTCTGTGAGGTAATGCTTTCTGATTTTGAATGTGCTAAATTACCTCGCCCGCACCTAACTTGGAGAAATGCATCTCCAGGCTGAAGGGCTGAATATACAGGCTGGTTAGTGTTTGGGGGACATTTCTGCAGAGAACGGATACTTTCAGGCTCCCGTTTAGTGTAGTCATGTAACTGTGCAAGTAAGGGCTCACTGGGCTGCACAGTCCATGACTGCCTGTATTTTCACCCACAAATACGACCGAAACAAAGCTCACTTCTAGAAATGTTTTTGGCAAGCTGTGTTGTCTGCCTTCTTCAGCATGGGTAAATTTGTTAAAACGGATTTAATCATAGGAAACAAGTGGATTTCTTAGTCCGTGACACCCCTTCTTCACAGGCAAATGCTCTTTTGGTTCATATGTTTTTTCAGAGACAAAAGAGAATCTTAATGTGAGAGCCTCACGACAAAGTACTAGCAGCAGAGCAACAGAAATAAATCTGTAGTCTCATGATTAGATTCTAATAGCTTTCTTTTTATTTTAAGATACTTAAATCTAATCCTCCAAGTTAGCCCAATCACAATCTCCAGTGTAGCATTGTTTTCAGCTATTAGCAGGTGGTTTTTAAAGCCCTCTTTAGATGATACATGAGGCCCACATAGTGAAGTCAATTGTTAGACAGGATATAATTTAGACTTCAGCTCTTCCTCTCAGTTTGAAATAAAATGATTACATTTCAGGAAGCCTAAGGGAAGATTAAAAGTTTTATATCAAAAGTTGAATATTTTCTTTTGTTGTACACTATTCTTTTAAAGAAAATGGTATTCATTTAAAATAATGCATGTTCTGATGTATTTGAAAAAGCAGTACTCTGAATTAAAAAGAAATTCATAAAGTATGCATGTATGGGAGAGGAACGTTGCAATCTTCATTTGAGCGTTTAGTCAAAGGTTTTTAACTCAGCCCATTCTGCTTTGTTCGTAGAATGAGGTATCTGCAAAGACGCGTTGTAAATAACTGATGGCCCATGGCATTTAGAGAGCAGCAGTTAAGGTGACAAAATCTTTTGGGGCTCCTCTCCACAGGCAGGTTATAAAGTGATATTATAGCCTCTGTTCCAGACTGGAAAATGGTCCTTGCCTGTCTTTAAACCTGTTAAAAGTGGTTCCAGGCAATAGCTCCACATAATTATAGTTCTGGTAACCCCTGTAATGCCTCTCATTTCTTGTATCCCAAAGTTATCCAAGGGCAGAGGCCACTTGTAAAATACAAAGTTGTAAAGCTGACATGGGTCTTAAAAATAGATGGAATAGCCCAGATATGAACAGAGTAAGAAATGAAAAGTAAGATGCAACAACAGGATTAAGTTATCATCTGATAAGGTCAGCTAGCTTTTACCGTTTATATCAATGGGGCTGTTTTACCAAGGATGCCCTGGGCACATTTGCAGAAAAGCATTACCTATTAAAGGGACTTCCTGGAAACCTCCTAAAAGCAAATGTATATATGCAGTGAAGTCTCTTGCAGGAGTTCATCACATCAGCCAAATAAGCATAGATCTTCTTTTTCCAGAAGCCATCAGAAGAGTCGGAATAGAATGCTGCTGTAGTTGAGTAGCTTGCTTTCAGGCCTGTTAAAATGAAGAGTGCAAAACCTGTTATTGTTACTAAGGAGGGTGGTCACTGAACTGCGAAGTTGAAGTTTTCTTGTGATTTTATCACAGAAGAAAGTTAATATCTTTCAGTATATTCTCCTGTAAAAAAAAATATATTCTTTTACCTGTTAGCACTAATGCATACTACTATCTTAAGGCAGCATTAACAACATGGTTTTATGCTCATTTGCCTAATATCAGTGGTGCTTGTTTTCACGTGTGGACACCCGACCATGGGAACCTAGGTTAACACTGCCTCGTTAATCTCCATGCTGCCGATTAAATAAGCAGACAATAATAAATATTGAGGTTGATTGAGGATTTAAGAAGGATACTCATAGTGCAGAATGGTGAAGGTCTGTGTTCAACTGATATTATCTCTTACAAAGGAGATGGATTGTCGATGTGCTGTTGTTCCAGATTTCTAGAAGATCTGGTGTGGTGGGGGAATTAAGACGACAACTAATGGCCACTGGGGAAGAAGACAGTTTATCGTATTCTCCTCTGAATGTGACCACTGGAAATGATATATGCATCCTTTTTTACGCTAGTAATTTCAGCCTCAAAGCCAACAATTCAGTTTTTATAGATTTGACAAATGCAACATTTGTAACACAGAATGTGGATATGTCTTCCTCTGAGTGTTCAGACGTCAACACAACGTGAGTAGCACAAGAAATTTCATATCATAATACATGTGATTCTGAAAACGAATCAGAAATGGTGCAAAGTCAAGTTAATGCTAATTTAATCTTCTTCTAAAGCATCCAAAATAAAAAATATGAAATTGGATATTCTTAGAAGAAAAAGATTTGAGTCAAGACCACAAAAATTGTTCAAATACAACCTTTTATTTTCACATTTTTTTTCCTTTTACGTTCCTTACTTCCTTGTTTGTTTATATTTGGTCCACACAGGTTTCCCTGTGCCTGATCTCACAATCACAGGAACCTCCACTGACATTAATGAGATCATCGTATCATTGTAAAATTCCCTTGAAGGGGAGTATTGCCAGTTACTAGGTAGTAATTCAGCTGGAGGTACATTAATGAAACATGAGCTCTGTTTTCCTTTACTTTGAAGCACCTGCTCTTGGGTAAAGAAACTCTAGAAATATTTTGTCATATTTTTCTGTGTACTGAACCTTTGCTATATGACTTTTATAATTGCCTGTTGATTTAGAATATTTCCTCCGATTGAAATGTCACAATGATCTAATTAAAGCTGACTACTCTAACATTAAAAATCTGTTTCTTATTCTTAGACTGTCATTAAAATACACAAAGCCAGTGAATGAAATCAGCAGCCTAGAGATAAGGTAACTTATGATTTATTCTTAAATAGATCTTTGTGATGTACGAAGTCTGTTTGTAAATTAGGAGCAAAAAAAGAGGAGGAGTTAAGTGAAAATGTTTTTGAAATTGCTATTTACTTTCTGTTCTGAGGAGTTACTATGCAGGAGAACAATAATACAGTCTTTTTATAAAGAATATATTAATATGCTCAGGTAAAGTTCTGAAAAAGTGATGTAGGCAAACAACCATACTGTAAGGTAGTGCTGTATGCAACATCCTGTTTTGCATATAGGGTCAGACCATGGTCCTGTCTCAGGGAAATCTGACTGTGATTGATAAACAATTCTAGGGGCTGAAGTCTACTTGCATGGCCAGGGTTGTATTTAGTCCTAATGTGGATTACCAGTGTACTCTGTCAGAGCAAGCTTGTGGCTAATGAGGGGTGCAACAACTCATAATTTTCCTGTTCCATGGATGGTGAGAAGACCACGTTTCTGCTACCATGAGAAGAGGGCAGATAAGTTAGGGAATGGGAAGACTTGGGATGAAGAGTCACAGGGAGAACTTGCTGTTGCTGTCACTAGTGGATTCTAGGGATGGGGAATGCATCTGCTACTGTTTGAGGGCTGCCATTCAGCTGCTGGTCCACAAACCTCAGTTCTTTCCTCAGCAGCAGGAACAACAGTTAAAATTATTTTCTTAAACCCTGACAACATGGACTGTTTTTTTTTGTTTAGGTACCTCAGTTAATTGCTTAAATTTATTTGGGAGGGACTTGGGCTAGGGAACTTGCACTGAATTAAATTTGCATATATCAGAGGATGAACTGGATGTTTGCTTGAGCACCTGAAGGACGAATGACTGTTGCCATCTAAAATGCTTTTGACATCTTGAATAAGGGAAACTGAAATCCAGCAAAACCAAAGAGAGGAAGTTTAAAGTAATAATGTAAGAGACAATCAGAGCTTGAATAACATTTTAGTAGGACAGTAAAAAAGGGATGTGGCACCAATACCATTATTTACACTGAGATAGAAGGACTTCTACATTTAGGTAAAAGGATCCCCAGAAGGACATGTCATGAAGAGAGTCAGTGATGTGTTTGGAGCTGTGTTTGGAGTGCATAGAGACACTTGGAATCTTCATCAAAGACGATGATAAGTGGCAAAAAACCAAACATGCTTTGTTATTTAACATCTCCCCTGCTCCCAGCCATCTAGAGCTTTGTGAAAGAACATCATGTATCGATAAGATTGCTGTTAGTATAGTATTTTTACTTTTTTTACTATTGTAGTTAGCTATGTATAGGATCCTTGAGACTTGTCCTTGGTAATGGAGTCCATCATTTCTTGGTTTCAATACTGTAAATTATCAAAGGAGAATGCATTTCTCTGAACACCACGGGGAATTATTGAAACATTTTCCTTGGGTCTCATTCAAAAAATACTGTTCTCAAACCAAGACTCTGCCCAAGTTTTGACTTTAGTTTTACTCCAAGTCACAAAATACCACTTTCTCTGCTGCTGCCCTGGTGCTTCTCTGTCTACTGTCTGCTGCTCCTGTCTCCCTCTCCTACGAACAGACCCACCAAAACTGTGCACTGGATTCTCATTCTGTGTCTTCGCTCATACTAGTGGAGGTCTCAGCTGCTCTCCTGTCATCTCTTTTCGTATGAACGAATGTGGTTGCTTTCTACATTTGTCTTGAATGTGACCATCCTCAGCATAGTACCATGTTTTCTAGTAAAATTGAAGTTCCAAGAAAATGAGATGAATCATAAAGCACTTGAAAATCCTATGGAGCATGACACGTGCTGCAAAACTAGCTACCAAGTTAATTGATAGATCTTAGAGGGGTTGTTTTCTTTAAAGTAGTCAACAGGTTTTGCTCAACTATACAACAGCAAATTGCAAACCTTATGATACTACTATAGAAACAAAATACTTAGGCAGTTGAAACATTTGTCTTAGATTTTGATTGCTGCAGCAGGCATAAGAAGATCAAGTGTGATGTTAGTGCACGCATATGGACTTAATGAGGATTATTCAGATTTATGTTTAATCATCTGTTTGTTAAAATCTTACAATTTTAATTATTGGGAGAAAACTTTATGTGGTCATGAATCTGAGGTGCATTTGAAGAGAAGAAATTTGAAGCAACTCTGCAGTCAGACTGCCTGTAAATTAAAGGAGAACATCAGTACAAAAGGTGAATGGTTCATGTTTTCTCTCTTATTCTGGGATTTTTTTTTACATCCTTTGAGCCTGTTGTAGTAAAGGCAGAAATACTCACAAAGTTTGTCTTGACCTGTGCTTCTACTTATAACCAAATGCCAAAATGCATGAACAGCCCTTGAAGCTGGGATAAGAAACTCAGGCTCCACGATAGGTGAGGACTTGAAAAGAGAGTAGGTGAAGTCCTGAACACTGTCATGCCCAGCGAGTAATTAAAGTAGCATAGGTTGGCTGTGTTTTGCAGGAGAATTTGATTTATTCCATTGAGCTAGGTGTGATCCAGGTTTTTAATAGCCTCTCAGGGCATTTAGACACAAAAATGCCTAAATTGATTTTTTTGTGTGTGTGTGACACAGGTGCTTAGCAATAAAAAATGGAATAGAGGAAGAAGGTGGGGAGTGACTTCCAGGGTAGTCATTGCTTGGGCATTCACTATGCATTGGCCTGTTTGTGGGAGGTACAGAGTGATTGCTTCTATATCACTTTTTTCCCTCTTTCCTGTGCTTATTAAGTTGTCTTTATCTCAACCCACGAGTTTGCTCACTTTCGCCCTTTCTGTTTCCACCTCTGGTCCTGTTGGGGCCAGGGAGTGAGCAAGCAGCTACATGAGTGCTTGACTGCTGGCTGGTGTCAACCCACAACACCTCAGAAGCCTTTATAAAGAACATTTCCTGCTAAAGACACATCTGGTTATTTGTGCTGTTTTCTGTGGGATTATCTCTTGATTTAAGAGACAATTGTGTCATTTTAGGCCTCTGTTAGGTACCATAATACAATATTGCATGGCATATAATGCAAATAATAAGATATACTCAACAGAACCAGAACAATCCATTGATATTTTCATGATTCAGGAACACTTTATTCACCTTGTTTATCTCAGCATGTCTATTGTCAAGAGCATCTAAAACCCACAGAGGTACATTACAACCTCTGTTTTCCCCTTCTGGTTCACTTTGATTACATTCCTTGTTCAAGATTATAGTCTGCCTCAATAAGCAGGATACAAGCAGGGCAAAGAGGTGGGAAGGAACAGAGCTTAGAGCCATGACTGCATTTTTTCACCTGTAAAGGTCCTTTACTTAGGTATAGGAGAGCATCCCTTGAAGACAGAAAGTGACACCAGAGAGGACCACATTCAAATAGCTCCATTTATTCATCAATAAAAGAGGCTCTAACTCCAGCAGTATGAGCTGGATCCAGAGCCTGCCCTTACCACCACTAGACTACCACCTCATGCTGAACAGCTAGTTGTATCTCACCTCCTACTAACAGCTACAGTAGCTCCTTCATCCTGTGCAGACGGCTGCCATCTCCCTCTTCCTCTCTCTAGCAAGAGCAGCCATCCCATTCATCCTCCTGCACTTGCCACTGAGAGGTGAGCTCTTAGGCAGTCGTCGTAGACTGTCTCTGGTTGTGCTAGTTTTAGAAAAGTGAACTATTGCTGCAGCAAGGGCAGGAGCAGTGGGCAGTATTTTTTGCTGGAAGAAGCACCATCGCAGCTCTCTTGGCAGCTGCTGACATCCAGCTGTTCAAGCACCTGTGTGTATTCTTGTATGGGAAAAGGTGTGTATTGAGTCTGGCTGAGGTGGAGTTAGTTTTCCCCATAGCAGCCCTCATGGTGCTGTGCTTTGCCTTGGTAGCGAGGAAGGTGTTGGTAACACCCCAGTGCTTTGGCTACTGCTGAGTCGTGCTCGCACAGCCCCAAGGCCGTCTCTCCAACATTCTTCCTCCCATCAGCAGTGGGTTGGGGGTGGGCAAGATCTTGGGAGGGGACATAGCCAGGAGAGCTGACCCAAACTGACCAAAGGGATATTCCATACCATATGACGTCTGCTCAGCAATAAAAGCTAAGAGAATGGAGGAGGAAGTGGGGGCTTTCATTATTTATGACATTTGCCTTCTGGAGCAACCGCTACACGTACTGAAACCCCGCTTCCGGGGAACTGGGGGAAATCGCCTGCTGATGGGAAGTAGAGAATAAAATCTTTTGTTTTCCTTTGCTTCTGCACACAACCTTTGCTTTTACTTTATTAAACTGCCTTTATCTTGACCCATGAGATTTTTTTTTTCTTCCATCTTATTTTCTCTCCCCTGTCCTGCTGAGGAGGGGAGTGATAGAGCAGCTTGGTGGGCACCTGGCCTCCAGCCAAGGTCAACCCACCACAGTCCTTTTTGATACCCAGTGTGGGGCATGAGGAATTCAAGATAAGGATGGTAATTGGGAGGGGTGACTGGCAAAACATGGACTGAACGATGTTAGAGAATGGAATGATTATGGGGAATTTCTGGTTTTTTAATTGTGGTGAAGGGACAACGGATGGATTGTGTGTAAATTGTCCACTTTTGTTCAGTATTGTGATGATGTGATTTTGATTTTGGTGTGGGGAATTCTTTCTTGTTATTGTGAGTGAAGTTTGTGAAGATCGTATGATGAATGTGGATTTTAATGATAATTCTTAAATATATGATTCACAGAGATGAGGGTTGGAATATATTGGGTTTGCATGGAAAGGTTTTGGTAGCGGGGTGGCTACCGGGGTGGCTTCTGTGTGAAAATGG
>NW_009614597.1:0-5221 GCF_000690535.1 Cariama cristata | reverse complement strand
TTTATATATATAAAATGTATATGAAAAAGGGTAATTCTCTCTTCTCATAATTCTCATCCGTAACACTTACTGTTTCTTTGGACTAACATTTCGATTTGACTTGCTTTTGTTTAAAAAGAAAAAAAAAAAAAAGATCCCACTGCTGGATTTCTCAGTTGTAATGAGTCAGTAAAATATCGCATGTTAATATACTTATGGAGCTGGTAATTGACTGTGCTCATGTATGGAAAGTAGTGCCAACCTTTCCTCTTGACACAGAAAGGAAGTCAACTTAATCTGTGTCATATGGTCATCTCAGTTTGCTGAGCTGGTTACCTCACAGTTAGAAAAATGCTGGATATCTACTTGCACTGAGGACCTTAAATTGTGTTTAGACTAGACTGCTTCTCTGAATCGTTTCACAAAGAGATCTGCTTTGCTTTATTGGCTGAAGGAATTAAGAGGGTTAACTGGCTCTGCCTGTTAATGTTATGTTAATGTTATGTGCCTGAAACTGGATGGCATATACGGAGTAGTTCACACAGTTAGAATTTTCTCATACTTATGGCCATAAAACAATGATTCAAGCAATGTTATTATAAGTGTTTTTTCTACTAGAAATAAAATATAACAGCTGTTTTATGACTCTATGGAGACATTTTGGACATGCACACAACTGGGCATAATTGTTTTAGATTATTTTTTAGAACTGCAAATAGGCCAAATTCTTAGCAAATACTAACTGGTACAGTATCTTTAATTTCAGTGGAGCTTATGTCAGTTTGGAGCATCTGAACATTTGTTCCAGGATTTGGTATATGGCAACAGAGATTAAGTTAACTTGTTATTCCCTGTATATGCACACACAAATATCTTTAGATTCAGCAACCCTTTTGATCTGCTGCTCTTCCCCATACAGACCCAGCACCTCCAAGTTGGAAGGGTTCTTGCATCGAAGGAACCACCATTGGTGTCGTGCTTCTGTCTCTCACCAAAAAGCATGTGGATGGCCAGAAGGCTGCTATTAAAGATCTCAGCCTCACTTTCCATAGAGGTCAGATAACAGCGCTTCTGGGACCTAATGGAGCTGGCAAGACAACAGTTATGTAAGTCTGCCATTTAATGCTGTTACACTCCCTTCTGATCTCTGCTATGCTTTCTCACTTCAAAATGTTTGTGAACTCTTTCCTATGTTTTTTTTTTGTTTTCCAAATAAATATTTAATAAACTCCCAAAGCACATGTAAAATGAAGGCTATATGTCTACAACAAAAGTAATGTAATGAATGGAGAACTGGATCTTCTGTGCCACTGAAACCATGATGTAATAGTTCAGGAGCAGCTTAAGCTGGGAATGTCTAGTTATGGAGTTGTACACATATCAGGGAAGTGTTCTTTTCTGGCATCCCATGTATACTCCTGTCACATGGACAGTGTGAAGTTTTATGGGGTTTTGTACTTTGTTCCTAGAGGTTGCAAGGGACTTCTTTCTTCGCAGTTGACCAGAAATGAAAATGACATTTAAAAATGTCTCAATTAAGAAGTCTGGCTATTTTTACCCTTATGTTAACTATGATAAGCTTTAATAAAACTAGTGATGCAGGATGGGACCCAATTAGGAATTACTCCTCAGCTAGAATGCACATGTGAAAAAGGAAACAATGGTCTGTAATATTTGTTTGGGAAAGAAAGCATTTTGTTCTGGAAGTAAGGAAATGAAGGATTGTTGAGATTTTTTTTTTTAAAAATTATTATTATTAAAAAAACCCCAACCAAACAGTAGCGGTGTTTCTATAACTATGCTCAGCTGAATTGGTATTACTCTAAGGATACTAGGATGTGCCTCAGGAAATCCAAGTTTGAGCTATGTAATACAGTCATTACACATGATCTTGCTGATATTTTTTTTTTTTTCTTTTCTTGTATCAGATCACTGTTGACTGGTCTGTATCCACCAAGCTCTGGTACCATTATTGTTAATGGAAAGGACATACGTACTGATCTGGCTGCCATCAGGACTGAGCTGGGTGTTTGCCCACAGTACGATGTCCTGTTCAACATACTAACAGTGCGAGAACATCTGCTGCTTTATGGATCAGTGAAGGCACCTGGCTGGACAAAGGAACAGTTGAATCAGCAAGTCAGTGGGTAAGTTTTACTTTCATTTGTTGAAATCAGTCAAATGAATCAGTAGTGTCTATTGCAGGCCGCTCAAACAAGAAAGTACTAAAGCAAAATTGCAAGTAGAAACGGATGGAAACTGCAGGTATTGCATGAGTTTTTATCACACTTCATATTCTGAAATCATGCCTTGAAAACAGATTCCCTCATTTCTAACCTTTACTTGAATATATTTGTGGTGAAACTGTCAATGTTTGAAAACCTGGTATACAGAACCAACAGATAATCATGTTTTGACTGGAGTGGAGATGGCTAGCCTGGTAGCAGCTGCGGTGGTTCCTGCCTCATGCCGCCTGCCTTACATTCTTCCCTGCTAGAAAGGCAGATAGAAAGTAAACTGCTATGTGTTCGGCCTGAGTTTTCAGATAAGTCAACATGGATTTGTGTATTTATTATCCTATATTTCCTCACCTGTAGCAGAGGGAAGATTGGAAAACCAGAAAAGGCAGGTAAAGGCAGGGCTTGTTACAATGTTTTTAAATAGGCCATCATCTTTTTCCTTTGTCAAATCCAGACTGTAAATGTGTTTCATAAGTCAAAGGGGTTTAAAAACAAACAATCCAATAGGATAAACCAGCCAGAACTCTGACATGACCTCAGAGGATTTGCCAGTTGTCAGGTTGAGAATGTTGCCAGTGATTTTAAGCTGCTACTTCTTTGATGTAGGACCAGATCTTCTTCATTTTTGCATCATGTATTAAACTACTGGTAAACCATACAAGATGAGATCTTTTTCATTGATAGAACCCCTGCATTTTCTGAACTTCAGGAACAAAAAGTATGCTTTTCTAATAGTGTGGCAATGTAAGTAATTTCTGTTTTTCTTCTGATTCATGCTAGACTGTGTGGAGGGATGGACACTTCCATGCTTCAATGGAAATAAATGCCAAGTTGATGGGACTTCTTAAGTATATGATTAGGCATATGCAGACACATTTGTGGCAAAGTGACTTTCCTTTTTAGTTGCTATCATGAAAGCCTGTTACTTTAAAATTTTGATCTGAAAAACCTCTGGTGTGCTACACTGCATTCTCTCTAGAAAGAACAGAAACAACTTTCTTGAACAACAAAGATAAACCAAACCTAGTGTTTGGTTAAAATTTATACAAAATAATATCCTGTATTTTATTGTACTTAGACTGCTGAATTGTAATTTCAGCAGCAGTCTGTCAAACGAATGGCACATAAGAATACTGGGGACTCTGCAGGTCTTGCTACTAAGAAAAATTTAATTCTTTTTTAAAGGCAATGAATGCTTTAATATACTTCAGAGAAATTAGAAGAACAACAAAACAATGAAACAAAATTTGCTTTTTCTTAAGCAAAAAAAGAGAGCTTCTAAAGAGATTAAGAATAATTTTCCTGGGTGTGTATCTGAACAACAATTATAGAAACCTTTGTAGCCCATGGAGGAAGAGATGCAACGTATAGATGGGCTTGTGATCAACGGGTGAAATTGACCATGGACGCTGTCGCACAGTTTATCCATGAATGTGAAACATGAACTGCAATTAAGCAAGTCAGGTGGTTAAAGCCTCTTTTGTATGGAGGATGATGGCTGAAATATAAATATGGGGAGGCCTGGCGGGTTAACTATATCACACTCCTGCAAACCCACCAAGGCAAGCACCATGTACTCACAATGGTGGAAGCAACAACCGAATGGCTGGCAACATATCCTGTGCCCATGGCATCACCCAGAACACTATCCTGGGCCTTGAAAAGCAAGTCTTATGGTGATATGGTACCCCAGAAAGAACTGAGTCAGACAACTAGACTAATTTCTGAATAGACACCTCATAGACACCTGGGCCAAAGAGCATGGCATTGAATGGGTGTGTCACATCCCCTATCATGCACCAGCCCCTAGGAAAATGAAATGTTACAATGAACTGTTAAAATCTGAACAACAATTATAGAAACCTTTGTAGCCCATGGAGGAAGAGATGCAACGTATAGATGGGCTTGTGATCAACGGGTGAAATTGACCATGGACGCTGTCGCACAGTTTATCCATGAATGTGAAACATGAACTGCAATTAAGCAAGTCAGGTGGTTAAAGCCTCTTTTGTATGGAGGATGATGGCTAAATATAAATATGGGGAGGCCTGGCGGGTTGACTATATCACACTCCTGCAAACCCACCAAGGCAAGCACCATGTACTCACAATGGTGGAAGCAACAACCGAATGGCTGGCAACATATCCTGTGCCCATGGCATCACCCAGAACACTATCCTGGGCCTTGAAAAACAAGTCTTATGGTGATATGGTACCCCAGAAAGAACTGAGTCAGACAACTAGACTCATTTCTGAATAGACACCTCATAGACACCTGGGCCAAAGAGCATGGCATTGAATGGGTGTGTCACATCCCCTATCATGCACCAGCCCCTAGGAAAATGAAATGTTACAATGAACTGTTAAAGACTATGCTGGCAGCAACAGGTGGTGGGACCTTCAAACACTGGGGTACACATTTAGCAAAAGCCACCTGGTTAGTCAACACTAAGAGGATCTGCCAATTGGGCTGACCTTGCTCGTTCAAAACTTTTACATACTGAAGAAGAGAATAAAGTTCCTGTAGTGTGCATGAAGAACACGCTAGGGAAAACAGCCTGGATTATTCCTGCTTCAGGCAAAGGCAAAGCCCTTTGTGGGATCGCTTTTGTTCAAGGACCTGAGTGCACTTGGTGGGTAATGCAGGAAGATGGGGAAGTCCAATGTGTACCTCAAGGGGATTTGATTTTGGGTGAGAATAGCCACTGAATTAAATTGTATGATGTTAATTGTTATATAACACTGTATATAATCACTTCTATGATGCCTGTGTGCCATATCAAGGGTATTACAGCAAAAATCACCCAGATTAATGAAGGATTAACTTTCATGAAACCGAACAAGCACAGTGATGATGGAATCAGAACTGGCTTCAACATGCAACAGTCCAACAGCACACACCATTTTTCCTGCCCTGAAAGACTGTTATGACAAATGGAGCCCAAAGTCAGAGACTGAATGAACTCAATGGACTTTTTATAGGGATGGCCCATAGACTAAGGG
>NW_009614596.1:53484-62018 GCF_000690535.1 Cariama cristata | reverse complement strand
AGCCAGCAGTGTGCCCAGGTGGCCAAAAACAGCGTGACCAGCAGGACTGGGGAAGTGATCATCCCTTTGTACTCTGCGCTGATGAGGCTGCACGTCGAATGCTGTGTCCAGTTTTGGGTCCCTCACTACAAGAAGGACATTGAGCTGCTGGAGGGTGTTCAGAGAAGAGCGACAAAGCTGGTGAAGGGCCTGGAGAAAAAGCCTTATGAGGAGCGGCTGAGGGAGCTGGGGTTGTTTAGTCTGGAGAAAAGGAGGCTGAGGGGAGTCGTGATGACACTCTACAACTACCTGAAAGGAGGTTGTAGTGAGGTGGGGATTGGTCTCTTCTCCCTGGTAACTAGCGATAGGACAAGAGGAAACGGTCTCAAGTTGCACCAGGGGAGGTTCAGGCTGGACATTAGAAAGAACTTCTTCACTGTAAGAGTCTTTAAGCATTGGAATGGGCTCCCCAGGGAGGTGGTGGACTCACCATCCCTGGAGGTGTTCAAAGAGGTGGTGCTTTAAGACATGGTTTAGTGGGTTTAACGGGCATGGTGGCATCGGGTGTATAGTTGGACTTGATGATCTTTGAGGTCTCTTCCAACCATAATGATTCTATGATTCTATGATCTGAAATGACATTAAAGTGCTATGTGCTGGTAACAGTGAGGGCTTAGACCCTAAGCCTCCGTGTAATCCTGGGGCAGACACTTACAAGAAGATGTGTTAATCTAGGATTGAATCCCATCCAAGCTGCTGTTCTATCAAGTCAGTGCATGACATGTTGGACAACCAACCAACAAAATAAAGTCTTATATATGCGTCTACGTACAGCATTGAATGTGAAGCCTTGTACCTTTGGCTAAATAATAGCATGTTAGAAGGACCTCCAAGTTCAGTTTGGTTGACTATAGGTTTTCTTAAAATCCATAAACCTTTTATGGTTGTGTTAGCTGCTATGTGCTTCTGTTTTTCACCTACAGGGAGGGTCCTGTTCTAATTTGAAGAAGCAGTAGAAAGAAAATGGAGGAATGGACAGCATGGTAAGTAATATGGGACCACATCGTCAAGGATTCAGTACTAACTTGGGAAAATTGATTTAGTAATGTCAATGTATCTGCCCACATAAATCAAAGCCATAAACATTCAAAATTGTGGTGTGTTTTTTGTTTGTTTTTTTTTTTTTTTTTCTCTCGCATGGTTTCTGTGTAGTTAGGTCATACTTGGTTTTCCCTGCTTTAAAAGTTTGAGACCACTGGAATCTGCAATTTAGAGGAAAACTCACAACTATGAGCTGTTGTGTACCAAATTCTAGAAAACCTTTGCATTATGTTTGTAAAAACATTGAAGCCTGATCTTATTTTTGTTATGTAGATATATTTCTCTCATATACAAAATTTGAATTAATCCATTTATTTAAAGCTTTTCTCTGAAGATTGAAAAACTGTAATTAATTATTTTTACTGTTGTTTTTCATTTTGAGGTACACTATTTTTTGCTTCAATACTACATTGTATAGAATAGTTCGATCTTGTATCCCTATTACTTAGGAACAAGCAATTTCACACTTAAAGCCTTTAGTAAATGAGTTTTACAGGAGATGAGGAAGAGGACTGGGTCAAGTATATTAAATTCTTCTGACAATGTGAACATTTCTCTGAATTCTTTATCATCATTACTTGTTAGAGCCACATTCACAGCACTCTTTTGATTCATCACTTAAGCATAAATTACATTCTCTTTGGCTTTGTCCATTTACAAAGCTTGCAAATTAAAGCCATTCTCCTATTTTCCAGTGGCTGAAGTCACTTACATTTAGCCTTTGACCTTATAAATCCTCATGAGGGACATCTTTTGGTACAATACCTAGTGTATCTTAGGCCACCATACAACCTTGAAAATCATATAAAAATCAACTGATACATTGGAAATTATAAACATAATTAAGAAAGTATGATGAAAATTTACAGCATTTAATTCTGGGCACTTAATTTATGTGTTTGTTAGATGTCTAGTAACCATAGGCTTCACCCGTATGATGGGTAGCAAAAGTCTAATTTAAGGTCTCTGAATTGCACTGTGAACTTTTGCTCTTTATTGAATACATATAAAGGCTACGCAGACCAGCCTCCAAACAAATACATCTAAGTAAAATTTTCAAAGGTAAGCAGAGCTAGTAGCCTTGTTTTTTCCTTCATTCAACCTGAATTCCAGTGACAAATCACTTTTACAGAGAAATTTTAACTGTTTGGGAATGTGTTAATACATCACTCCTTTACTGAAATATAATTACTTGCAAAGGACACAATACATATATGAGCATTCCTTGCTGTCAATATGATGTTCTGAAAAGAAAAAGGAAAAGAAAGACTTTATTTCTTTTCTCCTTACTCAAAATACAGTTGTATAAATAAGTTTGGAGTTTTGTTTGGTTTGATTTTGCAACCTTGCACATTTTACCTAGGCAAAAAGAAAAAAAGAACCAAAATATAATAAAAATTTGATGCAACTCAAACCTCTTCTCCAACTATTCAGAAATCTCTCAGGAAAGGTTTCTTTTATCTTCCTCTCATAGTTTTTCGGTTTTGTGGTTTGGTTTTTTTTTATCATCTTGATGTCTCATCTATAAATAAAATGAAAATACTTCAAAGACACTACAGCAAAAATTAACAAGTTGGACATATGGAGTTTTAATTGGTTGCCAGAGACAAACTGTAAGCACTGTATCAGCAAGTATGGAAAAATAAAACTTTAAGATCAGCCAAGTCTATTTAACATACATTATGCATTTATTACTATGGAAGCAATTGAGCAAGGGAGGGACACAGAGAGAAATCAATACTGTTCACCACTGAATAACCACAAATCTTTTTATAAAAAAATGGTATTCCATTTTATAAAATGGTGGCAGTTGAAGCTGTTAGCTGCTCAAGTCTTTTGTTTAACTAGGAACTGTCCGGTTTCTGAAAGAAAAGCCAGTTTAAGGAGTACTTTGTAGAAGGACTAGGACAAATTCCCAGCATTCATATCTTAAATGTAAAGAGGGCTGAAGAAGGGGCACCATGTATGCAAAATAAGTACACTGGTAAGGACTTTCTAAAAGTCCTATGGAGACCACCAGTCAGGCTGGAAGACTCTGCAGATTCAGAGCCTACAATCTGCACCTGTAGGAAGTGGGACACATTTTTATCCTCACTTTATGGTTATCTGAATAAGAGGTTATCTTCCTAATTCAAATGCTTAGCCTTTGGTAGAGAGATCTCCAGCTGGAGGTCTCCCATAGACATTTTCCTCTTCCCATTCACTGATCAGGGCAACTGCTTTTAGACATTATTTCACTAAGTGCCCCAAAAACAAGCACAGCTTAGGTGCCTCAATGAAAGGAAATAAATCCACTGAGCATACACATATATAAATATACATATACATAAATGAATATGTAAAAGTAATTAGGGATGGTGAACGAGAAAGTGAAAATCTGTTTTTTTCAGACAGGAGATGTGGCTTTCTCCACAATAAAACCTTTCTAGCAACGGCAGTTGATCATCTCAGTAGCAAAATGTGGCTGCAACTTCCTGGAAGGAGCTCTCCTTCAAGGCAGTCAGCTGGGAGGGCTGACCCTGACACCTTAGTGACACAAAGATTGTCTTTACCACTGAATCCAGGCAGCTGAATTTCTCCACATATGCACCAAGGTGGGCATCCCTAAGACATTCATACTGCAGAAGCCAGTCATGAGCTTGAGTCAAAAGATATTACCTCTTAAATGGCTGTGTACAGAGCTTTTAGATCAGAGTTTGTTCATATCTGAATGATTCAGAGACTAAATAAAATAATCGGTTACAATTCAGGCGGTCTGTGTTGATCTGCCTATTGATTTACCTATTGATATAATTATATCTGTTGAGATAACTAATGACAATAAACTGGACTAAGATTTCAAACCCTTGTAAGTCTAATTACTGCATGGTCAGCAACAGGCTAGTTTTGTCAAGAGTCTTCTGTAATAAGTAATTCGATATAAAATTTGACACAAAATTGGATATCCAACTAGTCATTTTAATGTTTGCGTCTTGTGGAAATTTAACATTTGCATTTGGAGAAAGAACAAGTATAAACCCTGTTTTCTTTTTGATAGGGGGGTTGTCCATGAGGAACAGCGGACATTTGGAAAAGAAAAAACTGTGGCTGGAAAAGAAAAGACTTTCAGTTGTGGCAGTAGGTCTATGGAAGGGATGTAATCAATGCAACAGTCAAACTACAGCAGTCCAAAAAACACACACAAATAAACCTCCTCTATTATAAACCTAAGGATCTTTTGGTTTTATTTTGTTTTTCTTTTGTGTGTTTCACTTGCCTTTGTAACATCCTCTGTTGAGGAATAGGGATTCCAAACAGCAGCAATCCTGGATCAGTCCAGTGACAGCTTCATATTAAAATAATGACCTAAATTTCAGTGATGTCATGACTCCTTTCAGGTATCCCAAAGCTAAATCATTTAGGAAAGCCCAAAGTCAACTCATTAACTTGAATTACATTATTTTAACTTTAATTTACTAGAGTACTCTGAAATCCAGTTATGACAGAGATCACAGCAATACAATATTACCTACACTCTCTAAGGGATACACTGCACTAGTCTGTTAAATAAGAAGAATTCAGCCAGTGCATTGCCGAGGATTATAAATTCCATGGTGGAAAATACAAATTTAGCTCAGGAAAAATAAATCCCAGAACCCTACAGAGTCTATACTGAACCGATATGAATCAATATAAATAGAAGTTTTTGCTAGATAATCCTAACCAAGATCCCTGCCTTTGAGAGCTTTCAGTCTAACATAAACAGATACAGATCTGTGGGAAAGTAAAGCAACTCACAGCTCAAGCTCCCAAATAGATTTCATTGTTGCCAAGAAACGTAATGCACGGTAGAGCAAAACCTCACAAAACACTTGATTTCAGTTACAGGGGTGGAAAACTAATAATAATTCTCACTTAATGCCAATGGCTTAGAAGTCTGCCCAGGTAAAATTAACTTTGCAACTAGCATTATGAATCAGCACTCTTAAAATTAATTCCAGTTTGTATAAACCACTGGAAGAAAAGAGATGGCTAATTATAACTGATGTGGTGGAGCACCTTAGCAGCCTGCTTTCTTAAGAAGCTAATGCAGGAACCTGGCTGTAAGAGAGCTGAGGTTTGTCTAGTAATTGTAATCATATCTAGAAAAGTAGTTGAACTATGAGTAGGCGAACTCCTATTCTAACAGCAGGGAATTGCATCTGACCCTGATATTCATGCCATGTGATAATGATTGCCCACATTCTTGCCTGAAAGAAGTAAAACTATAAACAAATGGTTTAAAATTAAATTGTGTGTAGGATCTATGCCATGTTATCCCTGCACAATGGAGTGTGCAGACAGCAGCCTTGCTCATCGCTGACTTACTACAGAGCCTGGGGTTTGGAGTTGCTAATGTCAACTCAGTCCCAGAAACGGGTCACAGGGCTTTGGAAACAGAAAAATTATGTGAATGGGTTGTTTAAGGACATGCTGATGTCTGCGCAGGAGTACAGTACTATGTTCTCTGCAGCCTTCACCTACTGCTGGTCTGGCACTTAGCAGATGACATCCACTTCTGCAACCTAAATTTATTCCCAATCTTTTCCCAAAAGAAGATGAATGGAATGGAGCTTTAACAAACATGAAAGATTTTCTCATCCTCAAATGGCTTACAACATGCTTGAGAAGTTTATGTACTCCCATATCGTCCTAACACATTTGACACAATTTACTCTTTTAATAAGTAAAACATAGAAGTGATAATGAATAATTAAAAAAAGAATCATGGCTTTTAAATGTATTGATACATTATGAAGTTCAGAATGACCTCCCATAACTTATGGCAGCAGCTAATAAGTCTAACTTTACAAGGTAGTTTAGGACTTGTACGCATGGAAAGAGTCCAGAACCATTATTCCTTATGTTATGTCTCCCTGAAATCATTAAAGGCAGTGAAAGTGCACACTCACATTCGAGGTTCTGCACATCCTGTTCGATCACTGTTCCTCGTTAGTTCAGTCCATTACACAGCTTAAACTGAACTGGAAAAAAGGCTGGAATTTGGCTTTCTTGACTTCAGTCATCTTCTATAAAGACAGTGGAGTACATTCATCACTTTCTAAAGAACACCCATGTATTCAAATGAATTGCATTCTTACGTCCATTGACTTTACAAAGATTTTTTTCAGGGTTGGATGTTAACATTTTTAGAGATTTGAACTTCAATTTTGTTCTCGTATTTTGGATGGGGGGAAATTTGGGAAATCAGTCATGGTGGAAGACACTTATTTTTCCACTCTGACTAGATCGATGTTCATTAAATAAACATCAAATTCTGAATACAGTATTTAAAATGGAGTCATTAAAAGACATGTTTTGGCTGAAATGACAGAAGAAAATGTTGAAGCTTTCCTGTTTGCTGTAGAATTATTGATGTTTTTGAATCATTCCCAAAAGACTTGCTTTGCTGTTACTGTCCCGTTCTTAGTTTTTCTAGCCTTATCTATTTTTTTCTAATTTTTTGTTTGTTTGTTTGTTTCTTTCTTTCTATTTTGTTCAGTTTTCTCATTGACTTACACAAGCCTGGACAAAATGTCAGCAATGAACCTAAGGGAGCAATTCCACACTGGGAATTGTGCCAGATGATCTATCTAGTCTTCTCCATCTGTTCCACCCCTTGTAATGGACTTTTCACTGACTGGTTTCATTGACTGTCAATATAAGCTGAAGGAGTGGCATGGATGTGGGTGTATTTGTAAAAATGTTCATGTGCTTCATCATAGACCATTTGTCTTCTCCAATGTTCATTTTCTATTTCATTTTGTGATGAAATGATATGTTAATGGAAGCCATTTCAATTTAGAAATAGCAGTGAGAAAGAAAAGATGGCATCTGGGCTACATTGCCAGGCTCTTCTACAGCACATCAGAGCTGAAGCAAAGCTGGCACCCATCACCATGAAGGCACAAGTTGTGAAGAAGTCTTTCTCTTGCTAGCACTGAACTAGCATGGAGGCTTCACCACCTTTTCTTTGCAACCAGAGGTGGTGTTGGGAGTAACCCCTTCAGGCTGCCACTAATCCATTCAAGTTAAAAAAAGCTAAACTAATAAGAATTTGCTTCAAGGAAATAATCCAGAGAACTGTGATCTCTAGACCCCTGCTGTCACAGGGCTAATTTAAAGCTCTCTGTGTTGGGAGAGCTCCAAAATCTTCTCTGTTGATGCCTCAAATTCCTGAGAAATTAACAGTACAGTACCGTTAAAATTGAAAAAATGAGTTGTCTATCTAAATTTTCATTGCCTTTTAAAAACTTAAGCTTATTATTAGGTGAAGATACAGCAAAAGAAATTGTGTCAAAGATTCCTGCAGACCTCTAAAGCCTTATAAGTAGGAAATATTAGATCTGTATATGCACATCTGTAGCATTCTTCACACTCTGCAATTCTGTCTTAACTAAGAAAGGCAGCTGATAAAGGGGCTTTGGGAATTATTTTTTTCCCCCTCTATTTTCCTCTCCCCCCTCCATATTACCAAATAACTACTGCCTGGGAAATGGCTTTGAATAGAGACAGAGGATGTTATGAGCTAGTTATTAAATTAACATTAGATATCACTATATCACAGTGACTTCCACAGGAGGAAGATATTTCAGGCTATCACTTGTATTGAGCTTGTCATTTTAATTTCTCAGCACGAAGAAAGAAGTGATCACATAGCTGAGCAGCAGCCTCCCATCCAAACTGTCTGTGCAACCACTGCTAAGGTTCAACGGTACTGGAAAAGACACCCTGCCCTCTGCTTCATTTTGACTTTCATACAGCGCAGCTGTCCTCTGATAAAACACACGTGTATGAGCCTGCACTGAGGGCAAACACTCCTTTGTGAACTCTGTGGGGCGATGGTGTTTCAGCAGTAGTAAGAAAAAAAGCAAACATTTCTTCCATTCCCCCAGGACACAGTCAGTTCTCAATACTGCTGTCTTTTAATTCTGGCCTATTACACGCTCCCTAAATCTCAAACTTAACTTTGCCGAGTAGAAATGTTCAGAACATATTTATCATGATCTCAGCTTGATGTAATCCCTGATTTATGTGTTTATGTTCAGGCTTCTCCCAATTCTGTCTCTGTTAGCTTCAATCTATCATAGTGCAGGTCTGCTCTGGGTTCCCTAAGAAGCTAACACTGTTAGCATTTTCTGTCTGAAAGTGAAATGCATTTTTCTTCTCATTCTTTGTTTAATCTGAAAGACAGCTGATAGCTACCTTATGTAAGCATCCATCTCACTTATTTGAAGTGCAATAATCTTATCTGGTTGTGCTAGTCAACAGTTAAGAGAATTCCTTCTCACTTTCTATCTAACACTGAATGTTCTTTTAATTTTTTTTTATTCCATATGGACTCATATCTTGGCTTTGCTTTGCATTGTAGAGCTTTCTAGGAGTTTATTCACAGGGGTAACTTGCCATGGTTGCACATTGCTACTTTCTCACGC
>NW_009614596.1:33990-53453 GCF_000690535.1 Cariama cristata | reverse complement strand
AAGAGTGTGAGCAGCAGCATGCTCAGCTTTTTCAGGGTTTGCCTCCATTGGATTAAATGCATGGACTACTTCTTTTTACTCCTAGATTAAAGGAGCAAAAGCTCTGAGATCTTTGAGTCCACCTGTCATCTTTACATATAGCACACAACACCACTGTGCACTAATAGTGTCCCCAAAACACTACAAATCTGTCAGTCCAGTGCCATCTCTGAGCTAATCATCCCTGATCTCTCAAAATATATAATGCTTTACACAATTACAATACATAATCTCAGGTGAAGTGTTTTATTCTCATGTGTATAAGGATTTATGATTTGCTGGAGTATCTCTGCATCATTTTCCACTGTGCAGCATGGATGTGGTCCAGGATATCTATCAACCTTGCACAGTGCTGTAAGTGGCCCTGTGATAGGCAGACTCTTGGCTGAACTAAAGCTGAAAGTCTGTATTATGGCAGCTTGTGCTGAAGAACCACAAATCTATAGTAATGAATTTTAACACTCTGTTGACAGTGGGTTGCAATTATACGCTCAATTCTGTCCCTTACCTTGATCCTTCCTAGACATGTAGGACAAACTTGGATAAAGGCGGGGGGGGGGGGGGGAGTAGAAGGAAAGAGAAGAGGAATAAAAAAAGAGTTTAGCTCCTGAGAAACCTACACAGCCAGAAAATCACATTTTGGAAGCAAAACATTGCCATCAGGAAGTGAGATCGGGAAAACTTGCACCGGGAAGTCTGAAAGCAAATGCACACTATTGTAAAGCCCTGCTGCACCCTCCATCCATCTGTTGATGGTTATTACTTAGGCAGCTATGTGATGATCTGAAAACTGAAAAAGGAATGAGAGAAGTGGGATAAACTTAATCCATCAGCTAGATGAATAGTCTACAGTTTGCACTATTTGATAACTGTCATATAAAATGACTGTGGGTGGAAACCTAGTCCTGAAGCCAACCAGAAACCTCTTGTTGACTCTGTAGCGATACGCCCTATGCTCCTGTGCAGCAAGACATCTCACCCTCCCTTATTCTCTTCCTTTGTGCTGAAAATTGTGATGGCATGCCTGTATGTCTTGGAGAATCTCTCACTCTTCATGCCAGTTCAGTGACTCACCTGGCTGTTGTGGTTGGTGACTGACGCCAGCCATGAATGTCACTGGAAGGTGCGCATCTGTCTGCAAGAAAGAGGTCTGGCACCACCAGCTTGTTAGACATTGCCCACAGAGCAGCTGCCAGATGGCAGACATGGCTCCTGTCCATCCTAGTTTAGATACAGATGCTGATCATGTTCAAAAATGCCTACATAGAAACTGTGCTAGGAGTGAATCTTTCATTCAGATTCAAGTGCTGATTAAGGTGGTGACCACATCCTATGGCAGGGAAGAAATCTATGTTTGCAAAGAAGTAACTTTGCAAGTATAAAAGAATATATATATATGTATATATAAGCATATAGGCATATACATATGTATGTTTATGTGACATACACCTCAGAGATTAACCAGGGGCAAAATTTTGATGTAATTCGTACCTATTTCTCCTGTTTCACCTCCTTCAAAGTTTATAGTGTTGCAGAATAGTCAGGCAAAACCATATAAAAGGAATGGAAATATTTTCTGCAGATAACACAAATTGCTCCAATTTCTGGATTGTGATTAACGAGGCACAAACATCAGAAAAGGTTTGCTTCAGATGGATGTCCAAACACTCAAGTGTTTATGGGAAGCTTGTCCAAAAATCTGATCTGGAAGAGAGAGTTTTGTTTCTCTTTCTTTATTGCTTTGGCATCATTTTGCAAAAAAAATTCCCCAGCTAACGTGGGAATTGATTGGAAATCACTTTTAGCCCCTAATTATAAAGCTATTCACAAGGAGTTTCTGCCAAGAATGTATAAACTGTGGAAGATTTATAAATCACTAAATGGAAAATTCCCCCAAAATTCATTTTTCGTATACTTTACATGCTTTTCAGTAATTTATTCATATAGGATAAAAAAAAATAAACGCAATAAAAACAGAGAAGGCAGAAAAAAATAAATGTAGGAAGAAATTATTATCCTGGTCACAAATCTGAATTTCCCCCATATGGAAAATCCCAGAAGACACAATAAAGGCTATAATATTAACGTTCATTGTGGAAAGAAAAATTATGAAGACTTGACATGGTAACACTGATGCTTTTTGGTGTGATATTTTCAATTGAAATGATGTTTCCAGCATTACTGAGGCAAACTGTTTTGTTTCACCATATTGAATCAAACAGAATGGTTTGATATCAAACACTATTTTCTTAGACTGGCAAGGAGAATTTGAATTTCAGTGAGGTTGAAATGTTCATAAAAAACTTCTTTGTTGTTACGCCGTGTAACAGTGAAGTATATGCTAAGGTTTTGAGATAGCAAAGGTCTATATATTTGTAAAAGTCCTCTGCCAACTAAGCAGGGATGGGAGAAGAAATCATGGGCTGTGCAGTAAGATAGATTCAAGACAGATGGGACAGTATAACTCCCTTAAATCTACTCCAAGATATTCCTAATTTGCTGTCACTTCTAGTTTATTGCCATTGGAAAAAACAGTAATAAAATAATTTGGACTTCCTGTTAAAGAAGGAAATAAAATAAAGAAATGCTTAAAAACTTTAAAATTGAAGCATTAAAAATGTCTTTTATTTAACAACATCTCTGTTCCATTTTGAAATGTTAAAACCCTTAAAAAAGAATTTCTGTCATTTAACAGACTTCTACATAGCAGAGGAAAAAAAAAAAAAAGCAATGAAAGCCATTTTAGTGGAAAAGAGAGGTTAAGTGATTCGGATGTGCCAAAATTTTGTTTCAGCTGGTATTATTGTTAGATCATGTTTCCTTGAAGATAATAAAAAACCCAAAAGAAAATATTAAGGATTAAATAAAAGAAATAATGAAAAGAAATGTAAATATGGTTTTGACGCTGACAGTTCTGGTGTATGGACATTGATACACAGATTCATGGCTTTATCGTCAACCAGCCTGAGTCAACCTGCCATCTCTCTGAAGTCTGTCTTTGCTGCTTAGGGACTTCTAAGACAAGTCCTGAAGCATAAGAATTTCAGTCTCACAGAGGGAGTTGTTGAGTCCAGGTTGCCCAGATACTCTGTAGAGTTTCTCACATTAGACTGGATGACTGAGGTTTCACGTTAGGTCTCACTGGTTATGAGCTTTGAGGCAGCCTCAAGGGTGACCACAGGCACACAAAATTCTCAAGACCTCAGCTTAATATGTGCCCAACACACAGGCTTTCCCAAATGCACAAAAACCTAGCACATCTGTCTTAATGTAGGACTTGGTCATGGTTTAAGCTATATTTATGCTGGGGCTCATAGAATTATGGCAGCAGATGTACTCCTGGATGCAGTTTTGAAGACAAAAGAAGAAAGAAAAGAGAGGATAACTCGGGGAAGAGAAGGTAGCTTAGAATAGTGAGGGTGACAATAGGACTTCCTTTCTCCTGAAGATAAATTAGCCAAAGTAGGTAGTGGTGGTAGTGTCACTGGCTTTTCTTTGACCTGATCTGATCCTGATGTCTCAGAACAGTGAAACAGCAGCTGTGATTTCTCCAGTCTGAGACAAATGGTATTTTCACACTTACATTTAACCTCTCGGATAAAGCAGTCTAAAAGCTTACCTTTTCCACCGGGTGAATGGAGGAAAGTGAAGGTCTCCAGAGCCTTAATTTAGATAGACAGAATCCTTCTCTGGAGGCATTTACACACATGTTTAGACAGACACCTTAGGTACTTATCTTAGAATAACTGGTTTATTAGGTAGACACATTCCTACCACCTATAAATTCGGACAACTTGGAGCATAGTTTGAGAATATGAAGAAAAAAACATCCTTCCTACTTCCCCTCCCAGTTCAACCTTCATGGCACTTACGTAGTATTTCTGACAGTTTAGGGATAATGAAGGTGCAGAGAGTCATGAAAGATGAGATCCACTGGAGGAAAGACTCTGGGGTACTGCCCATGCCTTCTGTGAGGTATCATAGCAGCATAGGCTAGCCTAAAACAAAATTGTTTCATTTAGTGAAGCATGAAAGAAATCTCACCCTAATAGGCACTGAAGAACTGTTTGGGATATGTAACCTTAATGACCTGATAAAGATCACCAGTAAAACTGCAGCATAATTTGAACCATAGCTCTGAAGCCTAAATGCATTGTCCAAAGATTTAACACATCATTTTTCTCTAGACAAATCTTTCTTTCTAAATGTAGGAACACATTCTCTGTTTGAACCTGATCTTCCACATCTAGAGGAAGAAGGAAGAAATAATGTGTTAGCACTATAAAAACTAGGACTTGTGCTCAGTATTATCTCTCTTCCTGGATGAATCTGTGGAAGTCATGTTTCATTCCCAAAATCCAGTGTTGCAAAAACAGGTTTAGTCAGAAAATTCTCACTGTGCAAGTGACAATTTCTAAATGACAAAAAAACGGAATATGTGTGTTCAGTTTTCTGAGAGATGAGTTGGTTGAGCACTATGCCACCGGGGGCCTCCTTCCACTAGAGTATCTAGAAAGTAAGTTCACAAATTAATAGATATTAAAAAAGCAAAGAAAATTCAATGCATCAGCACATCACAAATATTTGAACAGTGAAGTGAATGAAATGCCAGATGGAGGATTTATGACACTATAAAAGATCTCCTGTGGGAACCAGTAATCTTTTATCATCCAGAAAAAGTATGGTCTGGGTTTCTGTCCACTAATGAAGTCCAGGCTGACCTCTCAGCTTATTTATATGTGTTTCTTCTAGAACATCTGGTTGTTCCTATATGAGCAGGAAGCAAATTCAGACTCATAAAGTTGTTAACATTAATCATTAAATCCTGCTCCAAAGTTAACGTGATGTAAAGTAAATGAATTAATCTGCTGTATTTGCTGGTACACCATACATTCTGACATATGATGCAAATCTGCCATAGATTCTCTCATTACCTCTGTGGCTTCTATGCCTGCCATTGTTAGGGACAGATTTTTGTTGGTGATGTAATCTCTGGTAGAAGTACCTAGGGCAAAACCAGATATTTTGGGTATGTAAGGCACACTCTTCGTTTCCACTGCCAGGCTCAGGTAAAAGGGAGGGAGAATAAATCCTATATAGTAAAATATACAGTAGGACTTGCATGAACTGGGTCCAGCTCTGCTTTACTCTACTTTAGAAGAAATCAGCAAACGCTTTCTAAGAAACTAAGTAACTGAGTCATAGAAAAAAATAACCACATCAAAAAAGATACAAGGTCAAAAACTTAATCCCAGCAGGAAATTCTGACCATTCTATTTAAAGTATTTGTGAATACAGGTGCAAACTGTTGCACTGGTCTCTCCCAGGATTGCATTTAGTGTACGCACCACTTGTTTGAGCAAGAATTGGATTGTCTCATATGTCTAGAATATATCAGACATTTGTCACTCCTGAGATCTCTCCCACTGAGTTTAACAAGAGACAAAAGTCCTTTCTTGACTCAAAGAAAAATAGTGTGGCATAGCTGCGTTTCAGTTTCCAAAACAATTCTCCCTCTGTCCCTAAGAGCAGCCTTTTATGGTCACTTATGCTTCTTCTTGCCTCAATTCCCCAGTATGGAACAGAAGATAATGTCAAGATTTTCTCTGTACAAAATACAATATCCTGCAGTCATGATACTGTGCATTAAATGTTATTATTCTTTAACCTAAAGAAATTAATTGATTATATTTCTTCCACAGCTAAGTAAACCTTGTAAGTCTTTATAATGGAAACAACTTCGTGTTCTTTCTGTTTTGCTTGTTTGCTTTCCAGCTGTTTACTAAGACATAATATTCAGCTCAGAGTCTGATTTTATGAGAAATTGTACTTTCTAATGCAAAGGCTAAATATGGTCTACCAGCTTCTGTGTGACTGCACAGCTCTGATGGCATACACAGTAAATAGTGGCTTCTTATCATTTCTGATTCTGTCATGGGGCAAAAAATTGCAGGGTTTTTGGTATGGTTATTTGGTAATGCATTGGCTGTTTCCAGAATTCCAGCTGGAATGGGTAGAACAAATGCATCAAACCTGTCACAAAGTCGTTTTGGATAACAAAGCAAAACAGAAACATTTTTGAGTGAAAATGAGGCAATCGTACTGGAGAATATGAGCAAAGTAGGAAGAACTCAGCGCAGAGTCTCAGCCTTAGTCACTTGCTAGAGTTAGCAAAGTGACAATTATTTGCAATAGGAAGTAAAACTGCACAATGAACAAAGTTTGTCACATTTCAGTGAAAATCAAAACAAAGCCAATTTCTGAAAATGTCGAGCAAGTCCATAAAGCCATATTTATGTACTTTAGGAAAATACACATGTGCCTGGCTGTGTCATGGGTTTAAACTAAAGAACAGTCACTCAGTTTTGTGTATTTCATGGGTAATCTTTTCTCTTACTATGAAAATCAGAGCATATTTTTATTTTATTCTATACCTGTCCCAGCTGAATTTGTGTATAGAAACCTTCACGACAGCATACCACACTGGCTGCTGTCTGCTCACTGAGTAGACTAGCCATAGTCAAAGGTCTCATTACATGTTTAAGAGTTCATGATACATAGGAATCTTTGTTGGATACACGTGCCATCTATCCTAGCCTATGCAACATTTTTTTTTTTTTAAATCTCCAAGTAAAATCTAGCTGGCAGGTTTTGTAAATCACAAGGGGAACATTTAAAAAGCTTTATCATTAAGACTTGAATAAAAGACCAATCTTTCTTGATCCTGAGGTGAGTTTCAAGTTTCTTTTTTTTTTTTTTTTTTTTTGGTAATAATGATGTTCATCTCTGGTGAATTATTTCAAGATTAATGCAGAGAGGTTATTCAGACGCAGTTTAGCATTATTGACTGTGTCATCATATGAGGCATTGCTGGTTGACCATTATGTCTTATTTGCAGTTTATAAAGATGCTGAACAGGACGTGAAACTCAATAATGCATCAACAGCAAATGTAAATTTCCTGTATTTACTAGAGGGGGCAGGGAACCTACTACCAACAAACCAGAAAAAAAGGAAAAGATTAGGCCATGCTTTAATGGATTTGTTTGGCAACCTCCATCATCTTGCTTTTCCAAATCTGCCAAGCTGACAGAAACCTCCACAGTGAAGTGGCCCTCTCCCAGGTCCCTGATGCCCCAGCACTGCCAGCTGCTGCTGTTGAGTCAGTGACAAGCTCTGACTTCTCTGTGAAAGCCAAAGGGCCAACTTACAGCTCCAAACTTCCCTTTTCCAGGTCACAGCTTCTTTCAGGAATGTAAATCCTCCACTGGGATGCAGCAGTTGATAGTCCTGACAAGATCACTGCTGCCGAGAATAAAAAGACGACACTTCTTTCAGCAGTTGTTTTGCAAGAACAGCCTATCAAAGTATTCCAGTCTTCTCATTAACGTTGCAGTTACCAGGAGTTCTTATCTATTTCATCTCCTTTTGCTAGAAACTTCAGTCCCCATATAATGAAATGGCTATGTTTATTCATACCAGAGTATCACCTCTTTTTGAGAGAATGTGTTACATGAGAATCAATAGAAACTGTAGCTGTATTGCTTTCTGATTTTTAGTTCTTCATCCCTGTAATCCATTACATTTTTTCCTATAATTACGAGAATTTTAAATAGATAATCAAGCCCTATGAAACAAGAAGATCAGTATTTTAGAGACTAGGACTAGGAAACATTTTGAATACCTGAATGAGCAGCAAGATGTGCATTAGTATTCATAAGGAAGAAATTCATATCCAAGTTTCAACAAAGAGTTTATAAATTGAGAGGAAAGCTCATGTATTGTTCTCATGCAAAACATTCTGTCCATATTGAATCATTTATATGCTTTATAGCATGATGTTTGAAATTTCTGGTTAGTTTCTTTCTAAAGGGATCCTCTGACTGATCCCAAACTTCGGTACAGTTTAGGATCAATCACAAAGGGACCGTAGGTCATAGCTTCCAAATGTGAACTTGCTTTTCTGCTGCTGCTCCCACACAAACATCCTCTCACTCTGCCCATACATAGGTACACTGATTTATCATCGTTTCCCTCTGAAATTGGTTCAATTGTTAATTTTCCCAATCCCCCTATAAATTGCTATATCAATAGTCAATTTTATAATTATATTGCTGGTATTAGCTGAACATTGTGTGGGGAAAAAGAATTTGTATTTAGACTGGTTTTCCATCATGCAGTTGTATACCGTTGTCACAGAAGGTTTATCTAAAGCTCCTGAATCTGAAACGCATTTGGCAGAATCTCAGTCTTGTATCATATATTATTAGCTTAAGGGAATCAACTCATGGATTGGAAACCAAACTTCAAAAATTCAGCTAGGTAAGTCATATGAAAGTTGAATAGTTGGGTGGAAACAAACAGTGGAAGATCTCTTTGGGAGATCTGCTACACTGATTGTGTCTGACCTCTGTAGAAATTCTTGGGCTAACAGTAGGTATGAAAACATGGGCACGAGGAGTAACATAACTATGTAACTAAACTAGCTGTTCAAGTATTCACCCAGTTTTTCAGATGAATATAGTTCTTAGTTTTTTCCTCTCAAGAGATTGTAAGTACTGGGAAACTTACAGAAAATTCCTTATGGTTTACACTCTGCATTGTTTCAGTAAAGATTCAGGAATCTTTCCTAAATGACATTAAAAATTCCATCTCAGTTTTTCAGAGATTTATTTCCTGGATAATTTTCTGTACTTCTCATCTTCTGACAGAAACAGCATCAGACTGTTCACTGTTCCTATCATCTTAAGTGTTGTTCAGATATAAATGAAAATTAATGATGAGGAAAAAAAACCACATTATTTTTAACAATAAATGTTGCAAACAATAGGTTTGAATTTCAGTTGATGGTACCGGTCACATATGACCATTATATGGTTTCTCTGTTACTTGTGTTATACAAATGGGTAATTTTCCAGATGCAAAAAAAGGGGGGTAAAGCTCCACTAAAGTCACTAGCCACCAAATGTTCCAATCCAAATAGCACTGGAAGGGAAATAACCGAATTACGAAGGCGTGGTGAGGGTGGGGATAGAGGTGGAGGGAGAAACACTCAGTTGTAATGGGTCACATGAGACAAAGTCTTTTGTCAGCTTTCATAAAGTGGGAAATGTTTTAGGATATTGATCATGTCAAAGTATTTTATTCCCAAAGCTAGAGTGTTTACCAAGTACCGATGAGAAGAAAAAAGGCAGTACAGTAATCACTATATTGCCTTTTATAAGTTTTAAACTTCATCAATAGTTTTGATTCTGCTTTAAGTTTCAGAAGGAAAAAAAAAACCTCTTTTGAGTAACAATTTAATGAACAACTTACGTTTAAGGAAAGGAATGTGTTCCAAATTATGACACTGGAAGACATCATTAAATAATATAAAAAAACCCCCTCTTCTATACTGTCCACCTTTTTTCCTATAGAAATTCTCAAATTCTAAGCTAAGAGCAGCCATGGGAGAAATAGTGTGTTTTTTTTGTCTAGTTCAATTCTTTTTTAGGGTAGCTATCTATCTGGATTCCCTTCCATGTAGCTGTAAGTTTTGTGTAGAGGAGGATGAAAGAATTATTATTTCCGTAACATTGTGGTCCTGTACTAAGCAATTTAAAAGAAAAAATAAAATTGTTAAAAATAGGTGAAAAAAGCAAGAAACAGTGAACTAGCTGCAGCTCTTGCTTCCTTTCCCTTCCCCCACTCAAATGAAAAGCAAGAGAATATGAGAAACAACATTTTTTTATTATATTATTTCCCAAAGGCAAAAACCTGCAACTAAGAAAGCTGTTTGTGAGGAAAAAAAATAAAAAAATAGGTGGGTAGTATTTATTATGAAAGAAGTAAAAATATAGCATCAACTTTTTCCAACCTTGAGTATCTATAATGAGGCAATTAAACTACCAGATAAATCTATCTGTAGGATATAGAGGCATTACCAAGTGCATCCGTCCAAGTACACACCCTGGGCACATTCTAACCCTCATCTCTGTGGAAGGAAAATTGAGGAATGCAGGCTGGATGAAAACTAAAACAGGGTGCCACGAGTCCTTCCAGCAGCACTGATGGGGGTCAGGGCTGTGGGGAATGCTGTGGCACATGCATGCCCTACATGGTGGACACAAATGGAGTTTCGTAAGGTCCCTTGGGCTCTCCTTACCCCAAATGGTGGGACAAATCGCATAGTTAGGATTCATGGGGGAAAAAATACAATAAAAAAAATTATGATAAAAATTCCTTTGGCATAGCTAGTAATGTCATGACAGTTCAACAGGTGGAAACATGTAAACAAACTTAAATCAAAATGTGTCACGTGTTTTGAGCAGAGAGAGTAATTGTGGACAAGCACTTTGGAACTAGGAATGAGTAGATTATCCATACATCTACATTTGCATTTGAGGATAGGGTTGACATCTTTTCCAGTTCTTGCTTCTGCTACGATGAAGGCTCAAAGGTATGTTCCTGACAAAGAGAAATTAAAGAAAATACGCAAATAAAATGGATGTTCCCTTGGACTCTCCCCATGGGAACAAGAAACCACGTAGCATGGGACTTGCAAGGGACAGGATCATGAATAAAAGAGATGTTCTAGCTATTTCTCACATTAGCACATTTTGTATGTTTTTATGCAGCACAAACCATTGCCGTGGGCTCTGTTACTACAGTAGAAATGATGAATTTGATTCAGGAGTCACTTCATGAAATTCTTTAGCCAGTTTTATGCCTCAGGTCAAACTATATAACAATTATGGTCTCAAAATTATGGGTTTATAGTCTCAATTATGATATTATGGCCTCATTATGCTCTCAAAATTATCCAAGCTTCTTAAGAGTCAGCACAAAGGTTAGGAAGGCTTGAAAAGTAAATGATAGTCCCAAAGCCAGAAACTGTACTGTTAAGACAGGGGTTGATGCCCACCCCTTGCATGGGAGGGAAATGAGGGTGCTGCAAAGTACTCTTGGGAGGCTGCACTGGGTATCCTTATCCATTGAATGAACAGAGAAATCTTTCACTGGTGGAAAGGGGTGACCAACTGGCCTGTGAAAGATCTGTATCTGTAAGAGACACTATTGAAATCGAGTGATTTGCTAGGAAAATAGCAAGTATTATTGTAAATGTTTTCTTGTTTATTTTATATATATATAAAAGATAATTTTATTTTAGTTCATTTAATCTCCCTGAGCTTCTTCACCTGTTATCTGTGTAGGTCAAACAAGTTGATCTCAATCCTTTCTTTTCTCCCGTGTCAGCATTCAAAAAAATGAATGCCATAGAGACAATATGGAGAGAATGATGGTAGTAGAGCATTGATCTGTTCTGCTTTACAGACAAACCATGATGATGATGGAACACAAACACCCTTGCTAAAACAAAAACCATCTGGTCCATAATCCATTCTCTGAAACATTAAGGTCTCTTTCTTCAAAACAGATCACAATAATTTCCCTGAGAAAACAGTTTTAAACAACCCATTGCTCAAAACCTCTCAAAGTTTTAACAAGGAGAAAAATTTCATGAGAATAAACAAGCAAATGCTAATCTGAACTCTATCATGATTTCTTTTTATTGCCATGGTGTTAGAACTATCCAAGAACCACAGTCCATTGTGCTAAATAATATATTAATATGGGTTGCTTTTCTCAAAAATTGCTAGTAAGCATCAGAGCTCAGTTGTATTAGAGCGATTCGAATTCAAAAAGGAGAGTGTTCAGTAACATCAAAATAAACCCCACTGAAGATCTTGTAAAGCTACAAGAACTGAATTATGAGGTTACTGCAAAATCACTAATGGTTTTGATAAAGATTAGCCTTGACGAATTCCCACAGCCTCTTGAAGCATGCCACCCCTTCACACCTTGACTTAGTATGCTGCTGTCTGGAGCAAGGATCCTGTCTTTGTTCCTGTTTGCAAGGACCCCATCAAATGATCAATGCCATGCAAACAAATAAAGGAATAAAAACCCCCATATTATCTCTCTATCAAGAAAAGAGAGTGACTCTTAAGATAGCTCAGAAAGTGTTATACTAAATTTTAGATCATGTCACTGTCTGACATGACAGTCATTAAAATATCAAAAAATATTGAGGCTTCTGCAGTTCAGCTGGCATCGCTTTTGGCCTGTTAAAGTTTGAAATGTTTTTATTCACTGCCCTGTCAGCCAGTCCTTGAATACTGAGAGATTTCTAACTTCTCCCTTGAAATGTGTCACGATGGATAGAAGATAACTGTAGGCATTCAGAGGGGAAATATGGAGGTGGAATCCTCCTTTTCATCAGTGACCTAAACCAAAGACAAAATTGTGTTTGTATAGAAATACGCCTGTGCTCTCCTACCCCCTAGCAGCTTCCTTTGGCACAAACTGTATCATTACCTGGTAAAGGCTGCTAGCCCTCTCCAAAGAACTATAGCATGGTTTGAGCTGAGAGGGCAAGGATATTGCAGTTTGTTTAACTATTTAACAGAATTCTGGTTTTAACCCTGAGTATCGCTCAGAAAATTTACTTTCTGTAAGTTAATTGTTCAACGTGACGCAACTTGTGGTCACAGAGGCCACATTTATATTTTTCAGTTTAACGAAACCAAGATATGGTGCTTCTCCGAAACTCAGTGTCCCACTTTGAATTGTTGGGACAGTTCCTGGCATGGTTTTTGCCTGGTATAGATAACATATTCCCAAATGATTTCGGAGCACAGTGCAGGAGTTAGCATATGCAAGGGACCACACACAACAGGTAATTTGAATGCAGTCACTCTGTTTCAGAGAGTAAAAAAGTTTAGTGCTATGGATATTGACATTTAAGTATCAAATGGCTTCCATGCCTGGGAACAGTTGTGAAAACATCTAATTTATTAATATGGTTGTAGTCTTAGCTACTGACTGATCTAATTTTAGTAATGGTCTCAAATAAGAAGTGCCATTAAAGTAACTTTACTAAGGTTAGAAAGGTACACTCTCTGAAAATAGGAAATACTAGAAAGAGGAGTGTCCGTGTTGTTCTGTTACAGCCTGCTCCTATATAGTTATTTGGACACAGTCTTTGGTTGATCACACAATACTGATTGCCCAGGAGATCACCCTTCTGGGTGCACAGGTAAGGACTGATGCTCATTTAAAGTTTCTTTATCCAGTTCCAGCTGTGAAGAACTGTATTTCCTTCAGGACTCTGTCCACAATCTTTGGTGTGCTCCCAAACCAACCTGTTTTCTTGTCATCTTTATAAAGGTTCCATTGTGACTCATGCTTTAAATAAAAGCATCTCCAAAGCCTCCAGAAACTCATCCCGAAGAGGACACCTTATATTGAAATGCACTCCAAACAGCAAAATTTCAAAGCAATTGGAGAAAATTTCTCACAGCAAGACCACTGGCCCCTCTTAACAACATATACTGATAGAGATATATCTAAAAATTTATCAAATGTGGTATGACCTAATTTAATATGAGTCTAAGTACTTCCCTCTTGATTCATATTAACTACACTCATGTAAGTGAGGACCATTCTGAATCTTTTCTTTACAAAAGAAAGATTTCCTCGATCCAACTCTTGTCATACACTTTAAAATAACTGATTTTGGTCATCTAAGGAGGCCTTATTTTTGTCCCATTGGATTACCTGCATGAATATGACTCCTTTATTTGAGATACTCTTTAGGATCAATCCCTCAAAGTTCCAAAATACTATATATTTTTCCTAAATTCTAAATGATCCTAAACATTATCTTATTCTTCCTATACAGTCTGTTACCTGTCCCCTTGCCTTTGCTATCTGCTGACTTCATATGACTTCTAGGGGAAAGCCACGTACAAAATCTCCTACACGAATCTTTAAAGAACTGAATTTTAAACTCACATATCTGTATTAGAAGGGCTTGTAAGATACCGTTTTAACAGTAGGACTGATATAGTGGCAGTATATAATAAATATAGTTGAGCACATTACTTCAACATTTATTTTGTTGATGTTGCTGAATATACACATAATATACATAGAGGTACAAAGATATATGTCATACTACCATCAAATGAATTAGAGCACTTAATGACACAGAAAATATAGAAAGTCATACTGTAGCTCATGGTTCATGTAACCATGGTCATCCAGGCCCTCAAAATTGAAGATTAAGCTTTTAAAACTACCATAAATGAGTCAGAAACCTTCAATTAGATGCACTAACTTCTTCAATAATATTTGAATGAAAAGTAAGTCTCATTTAATAGTGAAATAGGGGAAAGACTGTGACTAGTGTAATATAGTATAATCGTGAAATATAGGAAAGATAATGACTAGTGTAGTCATTAACTTAGTGAACTGAATAGCTTCAGAGAGAGAAGGCAATGGCAATAAGACATAGTGTCTTACCTTCCCGCAGGGCTTTCCATCATGTGATCTCAAAGTATCTTACAAAATAAGAGCAGTGATTCGCATCACTTCTGGGAGGAATGCTGCTATTATAGCAGTACCTGATTATCTCATTCAGCATTTAGATCTCTCACAACCTGAGACACTGAACAACCTATTCATTGAATATTCCTAACACTCCCTCTGGCTACCATCCCCACTTTTTTCCTTTCAGGATATATGTGCTTTTTTTTTTTTTGTCCCAGGCTTTCTTTGACCAACATGGAAGCTATAACCTTGCTTTTCAAGGAAGAAAGCTGAAATCTTCCCTTCACTATGTGCCCTTGTAACAAGAGCTGAAACAACAAAAATTAGGTGTTATAAAACTTGAGATGAAATAGGAAGGAGAACCACTGAGGAAAAATAAAGTGGTTTCAATTTGAGTATGCAACTCTGAGCACCCAAATAAGATTAATTTTGCTGCCTTTTTTTTTTTTTTTTTTAACCTGCGTTGTAAAATTATGGTTTCTCTATCAAATTTTAAGTCTATATGGGGAAATAGTATAGCTGCCTGGGTAAAAAAAAATGTGATTTACATCTCTAAAGTAATCCCAAACTCTCGGTCTTGTGTGAAAATATAGTCCCAGAGTAAGTCGCTCATTGCAAGATTGTACTGAAATTGTATACTGCAACTCTTCAGCTTCCGAACTGATATGGGCAGTATCTAGCCCAAAAGAGTAAATGAAACTATGTCTTCTCCTGGAGGCATCTGAAATTGGTTGGCATCCCCTTGTTGGACTGCAAATTTCCCCCAGCGCTAAAATGCATGCTGCCATGTACATTCAGAAGCAACTCAGTCTGAGCTGGAAGCTACTTAATCTCAGTGACAACTCATATGCATAATTCTATAATTTAGACATGTTCAGAATAATAAAATACAGCCACTTTGAAAGAAAGTTACAGAACCAGGTCTCAAGATCTACTGTCAGGACACTAATCTATTTTTTGCTGTGAAGTGACAGATGCTAACGTGATTGGGAGGGGGGGGGGGAAGTCCTAAATGTTTACAGTACATATTTGCATAAGTATCTTCTTGCAGCAGGAAAATATGTACTGTATATTTACTATCTTCCTATTTTTTCTAACCTAGGATAGTGCAGTTTGATTTCACATAGGCCGACTACATGACTAAGCATTTCCCCTTAATGCGTTTATCTTAATATTTTTACATTCCTGGTATTTCTATAACCATGTATGTATTCTGTATTCATAAAGACACTTACATATGTTAACACACAGATTTGAAGTTAAAATATGGCAGACAGTGTTACCTGTTTGCTGATAATGTATACAACTTACCAATACCAAATCAATTCATATACAGTGCACTTGGCAGATGAGATCCAATTTTTATCCTAAATCAATGGTGAATTAATTAACAAGATGGTAAACAAAGGTTGCATCTAATATATCACTGGGACTATGTCTGTAACGAAGCTACAGCTTTGACTAACTCACTGGTATCACAGTTTTCCATGACTGAATTCTTACCAGGACGTGGGCAAACTTGTTTCTTGGAGGTCCAGCTCACAGTCTGATTTAAATATGGAAGAGTAAGGGGCAGGAGAAGGCTTCATCGATTTCAGGTGAGAACAATGTTGGAAGCCAGTCTGAATGCCTTGATGTTAAAGACTGCCTACATTTTACATACATATTTAAATCTCCAGAGTCCTTTAATATTGCATTTGTGCACTGGAGACTTAACATGAAATTATCTTGGTTGTTACTTTTTTTCTATTTACTCCCCAAAGAGAAGTATAGTCTTTCACATGTTCCACACAATTCCCAATCAATCAGTAAGTTTTCCAGGAAGACTACTTTTTCTTTTTTTATTATTATTTTTATTTAAATGGCTACATGACAAGGTAGCTGAGAGTCATTAACACAAGCTTTCCTTGTAGGGGGAAGGTTGGTACAAATGTTCTGAGATCCAAAACAGAAATAAAATGCTGAAGAAATCAATACCTAGTATTTAATGCAAACCCTTCTAATTAGCCATGAAAAAATCAATTGGGATAGGATAGGAAGGAAAGACTCTCTTCTCAAGGTTTTTCCTCCTATGGAAACCACTGCAGACATCAGAATAAAGCTCTCTGTCTTTTCTGTTTCTTCTGACATTTTTGTGGGTGTGATTTTTATTTTGTTGGGTTTTTTTTGTTCATTATGTGTCCTTGGGCAATTAAACTGAACTATACCCCATTTTCATCTTTGTGTATGAACTTCCTCATCTCCTTTCCCAGCACTAAGAGTTGCATTCCTGTCAGTTCATCCTCTCTGCTAGGAAAAGAGTGTGAGAAGGATATAAATAATATTGACTAAAAGCATAAAGCTGCATAAAGTCAAACTGATACCTACAGCATATTTTAAGATCCTTAAAAAGCCAAGTCTTTCTTAAAAATCCAGAAATGCTTAGTTGCTCTTGAAAGATGACAAGAAGAGTTTGATAGGACCAGTGCCTTTCTGAGTAAGTAGAGGGGTGAAATTCCCTGCCAGCACTTGAAGCAACTACAGAATCTGTTGAACATGAGGAAAGTTCCCCAAAATCATCCTGCCTACTTCTGCACTGTAAAGGAAGCAACCTCTTGTCACCTCCTGCTTCTAGCACAGAAGAGTGCTGTGGTTTTTACCCCCTGCGGAGACAGCTAAGTGAGGGATATAGATCATCACGACACAAACTTTTTTTTTAAAAGATATCCTTTTCTTGAAGACCTTTAAAAATTGTGAAATGCAAGAAATTCAGTAGATGCTTCAATCTCCACTGAGAAAAGTTTCTTGATTTTTAGGTCAAGACAGGGGATTCCCCTCATGGAAATGTAAGTTTTCCTTTTGCTTTCAAAACTGACTCCCTAAGGGACTTTCATAAGTATTTTCCTTTGTGTTTCCTACATTTTCCTACTCAAAATATAAAACTAAATGTTTGGTGTCACAGAGGCACACCAGTATTTGCTGCATAGAGGGAAAGTTCAAACTGAGCTGTTGGGAAGACCCTGCCATTGAGTCATGCGGTTCAGAGAGGACCCCCGTGCTTTCTGAAGTCCTTCTCAGTGAGGAGTCTAGGTGCAGCTCGACCCACTCCTAGTCCCAGGCTTGTTCAATGGTTTATGTCTAAAGAATTACATATACACAGTCAAACCAGGCAGATGGCAAACTCAAAAGGGGAATTTATTTGTCTAACCAAAGTTGAAAATCAAGATGGAAAAAAGGAGAAAAAAAAAGAAAAATGTTGTGTTCATCAAGATAACTTCGCACTCTGAAAAACATTAAACTACAGATTCAGTCTATCACACGGAATTCGTTTACTACATGGCTTAGGGGATCCCCAGACTCTGGAATGACAATCCAAAATGTGCAATCGCTCACATGTAAGATGAGGGCTCTCAACCTCGAAGAGTTTCCTTAGGTGGCACCCAGCCTAAGGGGAGAGTCCCCGACTGCAGACCCACTGCTCTGAGGAGGACTGACTCAACCTGGTCCCTTGAGGGTCTCCATTTATACCCTAGGTCAAATCTGGTCTGCGGTCATACATGGTCAGTGGTCTAGAAACTTCCCTCGACTGGGGCATTTGGTTGGTTAAGGGCCCTGTCTGTTAACCCAGGGGCCCTGCCTTTCCTGTCCCCTGACTGAGGGGTCCCTTGGACAGGACGTTTCTGGTGGTGTTGAAAAGGAGGGTGAGAAGGGTGTACCTGCCCCATTTGGAATGAGAGAGAATGAGTCCTCTGAAGTATTTGTAGTATTTCTGTTGATCTAGAGCTAGGAGTTAGGACTGCCACCCTCTATGTACTGCTCTGCTCGTTCTCCTGAGCTCCCATCCAAGTATTTGCCATGACCTGAAGAACAGAACATTCCTGTGAATGGAAAACAAATAAAAAAACCTGTGACCTTGAGAGGTGATCCCATCTCTCAGGATGAGATAAAAGGTCCAGACCTGGGTGTGACTATAAGGAAGAAACAGACACACAAAGACCTACACTTTTTTCTCGGCTGGATTTATAGAAGTATCTGCCACGCTGTTTATTCTCACATGTGGCTGAAGAGCACTGATTATTCTCAGCTCAGTGGCAGCACCCTTGGCAGCAACCCAGCAAAGGCATTTTGCCAAAGGCAACTGAAAATTACTCTCTCAGGTTCCTAGCTCTGTAACATCAATGCAGCTTCTAAATGTAAATTTAGCAAACTCCATTCCTCCATTCCCACCTAACTGACTGCTTTTGTGGCATCCACTCATGCCATGTCCTCCAAGACACTTGATAAGAAGCACTGCTGGGGCTGGGGTAGCAATTGAGTCTTTTCAAGCTTCCTACTCTTATCACTCTCTTTCCATTTACTGTACACTTTCTCTGGGATAATGATAAATTAACTAGTCTTCCACTGGAAGCGCCCATGTGGTTTGGGAATCACGATCTAGTTAAACATACTCCTGGGACAAACCTATTAGCTTTTGGTGACTTACAACAGTTCTGTTACACAATATGCTAGCATCACCATAGGAAAAAATCGTGTCAGGAGATGGGAGATGGGCCATGCTACGTGAACAAAGCTGCAGGAAATATATGGGATATGGTGCTACAAAAGTTGCTCTGGTAAAACCGTAAAAAGTAACATTCAGAGAAATAAAACGTTCTGCCAGTGTGATCAGGCTAAAGCAATATTGTGAAGAAATAGAAGAATAGGAAAGATCTACACAAATTGTAACATCTTGAATATCTCAAAGCTCTGTGCAATGTAATCTAGGTTCTCACCTCACTTTAGGCAGCCAAAGGACAGACATTTAAAATTTAGCTGCTACTTTAAGATTCCATTATAGGGAATATGATTGCAATACGGGTACCTCCAAAGGGTGATCATTCTCACCTATCTTAAGCTCCTGGTTTAGATAAATCGTTATCTGAAGGTACCTGGACCTGTTAAGTGAACCTAGGGTGATCAGACTACAGTCTGATTTCTAACTTGAAGGTTTAGTTAAGCTGGGTAAGACTGACTTTGCCTTAACAGTTCACTTCAATTTAAGTCTGGTCACCTTTTTTTTTTTTTTTTTTTTTT
>NW_009614596.1:32793-33959 GCF_000690535.1 Cariama cristata | reverse complement strand
TGTCCTTTAATTTAAGTTTGGTTCCCTTTTTTTTTTTTTTTTTTTTTTTTTTTAATGTGAGTATCTGCTGCAGAAAGCTAGCAAACATGACATAGATCTGCAGAAAACCTGCTGTCCACTGTAGCATCAGCTAGCGGTCACAGGCAGGATGACAGTCATTACCCCAAATGGCACTATACATCCTTGTGTGGTAACTGAATTGAGCTTCAACTGTCACTGTGTTTGACAGTTTTTGCATTGTGGTCATTGTGTTTTCCAACACGGAGCAATGTAGTTTGCTGCCAGACAAAATGGCAAGTTTTTGCATCTGTTTTGAGCACATGTGAATGTCCATGCTTGCAAGATGGCAGGAAGTTAAGGTCAGACTTCGAAACATTACTTTTATACTTAGAGAAGAGTCTCTGCCCTCAGCAATTTGATAGAAAGAGGGAGGCAGATAAACTGGACAAGTCTTCAGAGGTTAATGCTTTGCTCAGTTGAATTTATGTATGGAGCTTTGGTAGTTGTGTCCAGTAGACTTGATAGTCCTCTTAAGGCCAGAAACTCATAGAACTGGTGATGTGGCATCTAAATTAAGCAGACAAAGTTTCCTCTTTTGGTTCTGAGGGGCAAAAGATACTCAGTTTAGTGTCAATTTCAGTATTAACCTCTCAAAGAAGAATAGAGATGACTTCATAGGTTATATTCTTGGCTTAGCTACAGATTCAATTTCTGATTTAGCTTCTTGGTTCTTGCTTTGCCTGTGATGTGCATGTAGATAAAAATACTTAACTAATTTCCAGATCTGTTTTGAAGTTTAATTACTGGATATTTGTTAAAAGCTTTGATATATTTATGAACATTAACTGAAAATGCACTCTGTCTTATCCTGCTGCTTATTAGGGGTTATTATTTTCTTATGACTGTTTAGCTTGTTTCATTTTCAGAATGTTGAATAATCTCCTAATAATGGCATTATAAATGAAAGACTAGAGATATTCTTCTTCGGTGACATTTACAAAGAAACTGTAACTCATGCTGTTTGAAAAAAAAATCTAGTCTTTTTTTATCAAAGATAAAAGCCACATTCTGCCTCAAGGCCCATTCTTGCTATGATATCAAGACATTTCACATCTGCTTTTGTCCTTCAAAAAGAGATTTGCTTTTACATACATTCTCTCTCTCTC
>NW_009614596.1:0-32780 GCF_000690535.1 Cariama cristata | reverse complement strand
TCTTCCTCCCTGCCTCTCCCATCCCCTCCCTCTCCCCCCGCCCCCCATACATATAGTTATGTAAATGCATGGTCTTAGAAAATAAATCCACATATCAAGTTAAACTTGGAGAGACGTCCCCTTTTGAGTCTGCTACATGATTCTACTGTCTGTCTCACTGATGGACCTACACGGTGGCAAGAAAACAGAGAGTTCCTATTTTAGTACTTAGAGACCAGGTAGCTCATAGTGGGTAAATGATAGGTTTGGCACTAAGTTAACTGTACTTATGCTAGTGTGTTGTAGAAAAAGCAAGCTTTACCTTTTGTCATCACAAGGGATCCAGAACCGGAGACAACCAAAGGCAAACAGGTAGAAGGATAACCTATAAAATGGATAGGTTTACAGGGTGAAAAAGCTCTGCTTTCTTGGCTACTTGGTTATCTATAGGGCAACCATATTAGAATACTGCAGGGCTCCTTCCCAAAAAGGAGGCATCAAGGAGATCTGCAGCTTCCGTGAACATGAGGACAGCTTTGTTATATGAGGGAGTATGCCTTGACATGCTCTGGACTTTTGCTACCCTGACTGTTGTCTAGAGTAACAAATTGAACATGTTAAAGAAGGTTTTCAGGCAATTCACTTGTCTGTACACCAAATCTTTAGGACAGGCCCTCACACATTTTTGATCTACACCAACAGGCATTCTCCCAAAATATTTCTGGGCATAGCACAGCTCCTGCAGAAGATCAGCACCACTTCCAACAGGCAGTCTGAATGACATCATCTGTCTGACACTGGGAGAGCTTGGTAATGTAGGTGCAGGTCCACCCATGACAACAGGCCTGAAAAACCAAGGAGTGGTCTGGAATACATGCAATTTTTAACATACAGTTCAGTGTCCTGTTTGGAACTTGCTCTCGTCTAGTCCATGCTCCTAGGAACCATTTTCATGTGAGTGAGGATACGTGAGGCAGAAGGGGACTAATGCGTACTTCTGCCTTCCCTTTACAAAGACTTATGACGCTGTCCTTAATGGGTATAGGTTGATGTGCCAATGCAGGTAGGCAAGGTTGCATCAGATGAAGTGTCAGTATTTCAAGAGGCTGTAAATATTCTGGGTCCCAAATGGTTCAGACTCCAGAAGGATAAGGCTTCTCCAAATGTGAGCATTGTTTCTAAACGCTAGTTAACAAATGCTGGTATGTTGGGTGGCTGACAGCAAGAAGCATCCTGTAACTTTTTATGGTTGATAGACTCATGCACTTCACTAGTAAGCAAGACGCAACAATATACTTTATTGACATAAGAAAATTCAGTGATAAATGTGACAGTGGTTTAACAAGATTCAATGGCAAAATACACTTGATTATTTACTGCATAGAGGACAGGGTCAGGCAAAACTGTCAGGGAGGCTCTCCTGTTATGTCATGAGGTTCAGAAATAACCTCCTTGCTTTTTAAACTCCTCCTCAGAGAGGACCCTCCATGCGGTTGGATCCAATCCTAGTCCCAGACCTAGTCAATCGTTTATGCCTGAAGGATTTTATATGCGCAATCAATCCTTTATATAATTTAGCTAAGATTTCAACGTTTAGCACGCTCTTTTAATCCCTTCCCAATGATCTCTTGTGGCAAAGAATCCCTCAACCTTGAGGAGTAACCTTGAGAGGTGTCCCTACTCAAGGGAGATCCTGGTGTGCAGTCCCCTGCCGTGCAGGAGAGCTCAACGGGCCATGGACTGTCCACTATTTTAGAGTAAAATGATTGACTTATACTAGTATTTGCATACCAGCAAGATGTCTGGGTCACCATTGCAGACAGCCCTTGGCTACCATGTTGCCATTCATCCCCCAAAGTTCAGAGTAAGTTGGATGCAGCCATCACAACCCCGACTAGTGGTTATGGCTTAAGTGGGAGTGGGATGGGGGTGGTGACCGCAACGCCACGCTCCACCTGGTCACTATTGACAATTCATCTTACCTTCACAGAGTAGTGGTATGATCACCTCTTGCCTCTGTGCCATAAATAGCAAATTAATAGTTTGTGCGCTTGCAGATCCACAGTAAGCAGATAGTGAAATACTGCTATTTGTTATTTGTTAATTTGTATGTTTTGGGTGGCTGAAGTTGGGTTATTTATTTTATCATGTACCAAACCTTTATATACAACATAATTGTAAGCAATAAACATATTAGAGTCCACAAAATCATAACTAGGTGAAGCATAAGATTAAATACTTGGGTTGCTGTTGGTGACCATCCAAGATGAGTTTCCCACAAATAGTGTTCTCCATCCTTCTTCACTTTTTTTTTTGGTGTATCTTTTCTGTATTACGACAAACAGCAATTACAGTTTTGTGTCCATTGTTTCAGACATGTTCTAGCAGTTGACACAGGTCTTCATGTTGTAGAAGTTTCTTCACCAATGTACGATTCATTCCAGTGGGAAGATGTAACAGGAGCTGAGTAATTAAAGTCACATCCCACAACTCCAGCAAAGTCACAAACACAAACATTTGAGTGATTGCTTGTATATACAGTAATGTTATCTACAAAGATAAAATCACAAAGGGTTCCCGTACAAACACATCCTTTTCCAATATATTTCAGGGGTTTCATTGGGATGTATTTCCAAATGACAAACATTTTGTTCAGTGTCAAGACAAATGTCTTGGGCTTTGATGGTGTTGCTCTCACAAATAAATCCTTGTTGTTCCCATCCAATGCATGTGTTAACATCAACAGTATGCCATTTGTTTCCATTTTGTTGGGCCCACACCTTATGTTCTAATGGATAGGGTATAGCTCCATTATCACTTAATCCTAGTGCAATGATTTGGTATATAGTGTATACCGAAGCATTGTGTATTGTTAAGACAAAAGCTGTGCCTTGTTATTGATGGGGTCATAAGTAAAATTGACTAAATACCACCAGGATTTGAATCCTTTTTCAAATTTATTTGCATCATCCCAAATTACCTTTTGAATTTCAGTGGGTAAGGTGCCCTCATCACTTTCTCCTGTAGTTGCTGCTACCGTAGATTGCACCCACAACTGAGCTTGGATACAACTAAGATCTAGAAAAACATTATTTTGGGCTGCATCAAGTGCATCCACAATCGATTGGTGGTCCCTTTCATTAATTCTTTCCCACTGAGGCAATATATCAAAGAAGAGCCATTGGTTAGCTCCCAATGATAATAGAGAATACTGCAATGGATGTTCTAATTTGTTTAAATCACTTGTTGTGCTCAGTTTATTTACGAGTACTTTGGCTTCTATACTATTTAGCTCTCAATCCTGTCCCTACGATACCAGTCACATCTCTCTGTTTGTCTCAAAGAGGTGAGGGTTCACCCTTGTAATATTCTCCTAGTCGATTCCTCTCTGGATGTAATGTGATTTTCCTAATTTTTGTTAGCTTTTCTACCTTTTGATTCCACTTTGTGGTTGGTTGATTATCCTTAACATGAGCTTTTACCCATTCCATCTTGAAAGGTGTTTTCCTGGCTATATGTAGTAATAATTGCCGATCTTTGTTTCTCCAAACTGAGGATCTAGTTACTTCCCAATTCAAGGTTTCCTATTGACAGAGCTACTGTTATGGCACCAGCCCACACAGCATAAAAATCTGCATGTATGATTCTTGCTCCATTCTGTACTGCCAAAACAACTACTCTTATTTTTCCTGCTTGTCCACTGTCTTCATCTTCTTCTATTACTTGTTTGCCAGTGGTAATACCTAATGCAACAGCCTTATATTGCCATTTACCTTTTTTGATGAAGCATTGATAAACCAAGTATTTTCTGGTCGTGTACACTCAGTGAGGGGCAGTGCATCCAGAATGAATGAAGGTCAAAAACATTGTTGGCATGCTAAAGGGTCTGTGTTTATGGGCATCTGCAATTTGGAGACCTTGGTATGTCCTTCAGTTAATTGCATATTTTCTGCAACTCCTGTTAGGTAGGCATACCATTTTCTGATAGTGGGTTTTTGTGCAACTCCTTCTGGGGGAGCAGTCTGCTTTAGGATTGCCTCTAGTAAATTAAATGGTCCTCTAGTTTGCACAGGTTGTCCCTGATATATTTTCTCAACTTGTTTAACTGCTTGGACTAAAGATAAAAATCCCTTATCCCATTCAGAGTATTGTTGTGCTGTTTCTTTAAATACAGTTGAGCTAGAAAATGTAGGTCTTTTTGGCCCATTGCAGGCAGTTTGGAACAGGTTACAGTAAGTAGCGTGTTTGGTGAAAACCCATTCGCTTTGGTTGATTGAGAACTGGCTGAATGGCAGAGCCCAGAGGGTCGTAATTAGCGTTGCAGAGCCTAGTTAGAGGCCTGTAGCTAGTGCTGCTCCCCAGGGGTCAGTTCTGGGTTCAGTCTTGTTTTACTTATTCATCAGTGACCTGGGTGAAGGGACGGAGTGTACCCTCAGCAAATTCACTGATGATCCAAAACTGGGAGGAGTGGCTGATACACCAGAAGGCTGCGCTGCCGTTCAGCAAGACCTGGACAGGCTGGAGAGTTGGGTGGAGAGGACCCTAATGAGATTCAACAAAGGCAAGTGTAGGATCCTGCACCTCGGGAGGAATAACCCCATGCACCAGCATAGGCTGGGGGTTGACTTGCTGGAGAGTGACTCAGTGGAGAAGGACCTGGGTGTCTTGGTGAACAACAAGTTGCCCATGAGCCAGTAATGTGCCTCATGGCCAAGAAGGCCAATGGTATCGTGGGGTGCATGAGGAAGAGTGTGGGCAGCAGGTCAAGGGAGGTTCTCCTCCCTCTCTGCTCTGCCCTGGTGAGGCCACATCTAGAGTGTGGTGTCCAGTTCTGGGCTCCTCAGTTCAAGAAAGACAAGGAACTACTGGACAGAGTGCAGTGGAGGGCAACGAAGATGATGAGGGGACTGGAGCATCTCCCTTACGAGGAAAGGCTGAGGGAACTGGGTCTGTTCAGCCTGGAGAAGAGAAGACTGACAGGGGACCTCATCAATGCTTATAAATACTTTAAGGATAGGTGTCAAGAGAATGGGGCCAGACTGTTTTCAGTGATGTCCAGCGACAGGTTAAGGAGCACAAACTGAAACTCAGGAAGTTCCATCTGAAGATGAGGAAGAACTTCTGTACTTTGAGGATGGCAGAGCACTGGCACAGGCTGCCCAGAGAGGTTGTGGAGTCTCCTTCTCTGGAGATATTCAAAACCTGCCTGGACATGATGCTGTGCAACTTGTAGGTAACTGCTTTGGCAGGGGGATTGGACTAGATGATCTCCAGAGGTATCTTCCAACCCTGATGATCCTGTGATTCTGTGGCTATAACAGAGTCGTGGGGGTATACTGTTCCCAGTGACTGATATGTTTTTAATTCTTCAGTTGGAGTTTTGAAAATTTCCCAATGTTCTATTTTCCACTCCCAGGGTTTGTCTTTCCATAAGATTGAGTATATTGGATGGGAAATGATAGAAAATCCAGGTACACACTTGCTCTGTTATCCTAAATTTCCCATTAATTGTTGTAACTCCTTCCTTGATTGGGGCATTTGCAGCTCTTTGATTTTTCTTAAGGTATCTGGAGGAATCACTGCACTGGCTGCCATCCACCAAGTACCTTAAAATTTTACATCTTTACTTGGTCACTGACATTTTCCACGTGGAATCTCAATTTCTGCTTTATTTAGTGCTTGCCATACTGCTGCTGCCGCTTCCCCCAGCTTCTCAGGGGAAGTTCCTCCAATCAGAATATCATCTATATATTGGTATAGTTTCAAATCTTGGGGGAGTGAGACTGTAAAAGTTCAGCAAGTGTGGCATGAGCTATTGTAGGTGGAGGTTTATACCCCCATGGGAGTCTGTTAAAGGTGTATTGTATTCCCTCACAAGTAAAAGAAAACTTATCTTTATCCTCCTCCTTCAATGGAACCATAAAGAATATATCTTTTACATTCAGCGCCATCATCCATGGATGTGCAGCTGTTTGCAAAGTAGCTGGTAACTTTGCAATGTTTGGTACAGCCACTGTTAGCAGGGCTGTATTAACATATAGACACCAATAATCAATTGTTAAATGCCACCTCCCGTCTGGTTTCCAAACTGACCAGACAGGTGAGTTATATGGGGAGTGTGTTCTGGAGATAATTTGTTGTTTCTCCAAAATTAGCTATGACTTCAGAAATTCCATTTCATGCCACACCAGAAATCAGATATTGTGGTATGTTGATAATTTTTGATTCAGAGAGTGCAGGAGCTGTGTGAAGTAGCACTATAGCTTCCCAATTTCTGCCAGGGTTGGGATGGATGTTTGAGATGAAGGACTACACACTGTCATTTGTCAGGCACCACGTTAATCCATGTAAAACGTCGAAACATAAAATATTTTTATGATGATCTCCAATTGCAAGCAAGCAGTCGACATGCACTTCTGACCTGGGAGTCATAAACTGACCTTGGCAATTTGGCACACACTTGCTCCATTCACAACAGTAATCTTAACCCTTTCCCATCCAGCTTGCACGCTCATCTTCTCAGCATCTTGTGGTGATAGTATTGAAAGTCATGCTCCCATATCTATTAAAACTTCATCAATTGTCCTTGAGGACCAACCAGAACTAAAATGTATGGGTCATCATCACTTCTCCACTGATAAGCTTCCACTTTCGGGACAGGCAGGCCCAGTTGCCTTCTTGACATTACTCGTTTTTTTGCTTCATGCCCTGCAATTCCTCCATAAGGGGACAGAAGGAGTTCTCTCCCTTTCTGGGGATTGGCACCAGAGGAATTGAAATACGCTCCTTCCTTTCACTGTTACCTTGTTTCTGGAATGCTTCCATCAGACTCAAGATAATCCCAATAGGCTGACCTTGAATTGCAACTCTGGGACTGCCTAGGGCAATGGCTTCCCAATTATGCTAATTGTCACAAGCCCACAATTCTGAGAAGTCGGGACTCACATTCACCCCATGTTTCCATAAATAATTGGTGATACTACTTGCAATCCTGCCAACTACTCCAGTTTGTTGCAGATGGAGTAATGTACTTCATTCGTAAGAGAGAATCACCAATACACTTTTTCGATATAACAAAGTTCAATGGTAAATGCAACAGTGGTTTAACAAGATTCAATGGCAAGGTACACTATCAGTTCAATTAAGCAAGACTGCCTACTGCTGAACAAACCGTGCCCACCTACCCCATCCTCTTTCCTTTTTTTAAACTTGACCTGCAGCTCAGCAGTGACTAGAGTCAATAGACTATTTCAACTTAGTTTATGCAGTTTAGTGATCATCCAGTCTTCAACTTGGTTGTCTGCACTTACTACACTGCTTCTGTCTAAAACAGTGGAGTGACAAGATAGTTTCATTTCTAAAATCTGAAAACCTCAAGTACTTGGGTGAAGCCTAGATACCTCCTATATCACACATCAGTAATAAAATGTAACTGCATTCTTTTATTACCCCTCCTGAGAGGATGTTGTAGGTAGCAGACGTGATAGCCCATAAGCAGGTGTAGATAAAAAAACCAAAACCAGAGTCATTCCTTTTCTTCAAGGGCAGGAGACAAACTGATATACACTTAATTCCCCACTTTTGAAGGGTAATAAACTCAAAGTTGGCAGCTACAAAAAACCAGACTTTCTTTATTTAGCAATTTCAGAGTTCTTGGGCCATAGTAAAGTGACAGTTTTGAGTCTTGTGTATGTTCTTTAGTAGCAATAAAGCTTTCCTCAAGCCTCCCATAAGGCTGACACTGGGAATTCCTAAACTCTCTAGTCAGACCAGCATAAAAGAGATTTTTCTTCCTGTAACATCTTTGAACTAATAAAATACACCCTTATCAATACCCTGTGTGACAGCAGAGGCCTATATCCCAGCCTACATTTTATGCATATGATGTTCACTGTTTGCTGCACAGAATCCATCTGACCTCGAGGCTGGTACCAGCACAGGTAGACAACTGTCATCAACACTGGCCAGGCCTCTGGGTTTCCTGACATTGCTGACATGATGCTAAAGAGTGGTGTGTTCTATTCAGTAATCAAATGTTCTTTGATTACTATAGATCTTAAATACCTTCAGTAATTAAAATGTATCATAGACAGCGTGTTTTCATTTTTATTTCTAATAAATTATTTTACCTTTGGTTTGTGCCCAATTTGTCTGGGCCTGTCAGCATGCATACAGTCCCACTCAGTGTTTAATGTTCACACTTAGTTAAGGAAAGAACAACTTGGAAATGAAATCCACAAGTCACCAAGGTGAACAAAGCTAAAAACAGATCGAAGATAACACATTACATGGAATAATTTCTCCACAAAGCTAGCTAAAGAGAGCACTAGCTTAGTTTAAATAGACGTTCTTGGAGCAACTAAAGACTTTCACCAAGATGCATTGGTTAGAGCTTCATTACAGCAGTTTAGACTTGCCTATAGGACACATAAAGCCCTGTTTCAGGATGGCACATGTTGGTAGTTAAAGCTATGGTATCTTGCCATATGAATTATTGTTAACAACAGCAGCAACAATATCATATAATGCTACAACTAAAATTAGAATCTTCCAGTATTATGACCTGAACATTTGCATGTTAATTGTGTAGACAACAAGTAAATCAGATTTGGTGTGTAATTGAATATATTGTCTATTAGTAACAACACAGGTAAAACTATGCCTTAATTTCATGCTATTATACCAGAGTAAATCTCACAGTCTTTATTTAAATTCTAATTCACCCAATGATTTACTAAAATAAATGGCCTGTGAATATTTTCTTTTTTTTTTTTCTGTTCATTTTATTTAATGTTCATATTAATGAGTTAAAAAAAAATTGAAATGAAGTATGTGAAGTTTTATTTACTTTAACATTGTAATTGTATTTTGCATGCCTTCCAGCTGATCTAAACTAGAACAATAGTGTCAAACTATACAGGCTGAAGAATAAACTATGGACAAATAATAAAAGAAAAAAATGTATACACATGAGCACTATGTAAAATATCTTTCCAGTGAGCCTCTTCCCACAGAGTGTTCTTAGCAATATCCTTATCTTTTCACTCACATATCTATATTTACTTTTAGTAGAAAGATACATTTTCCCTATGTGAAGTAGTGTTTTTAAGGTTTGTCATTAATCTTACAAGGAAGACACTCTTATGAAGCAATTTCTGACACGTCAACATCCCAGTCCTTTCAAAGTAGGACACAACAGCTTTTTACCTTCTAAGGATCAGGTTTTTTTTTCAGAGCCAAGGGCAATCGATATCGGTTTCTGAGGACAAAATCATGGAGCAGAGAGTAGCTGTGATACATACTGGTAATGTATGATGCCCTGTCCCTTCAAACACTTAGAAACCTGAACAAAGTGTCCTTGTTAAATTAGTTTAGGATCAACTGATGCATATGAAATATTTATTTCCTTCTGCTTCTGGCAATAGTACTTAGAAAGCAAAACATGTATGTCTATAGCAAATTAATTTAGAATTTTTCTGTGAAACATAAAGGTTCACCCATAAAGTAAAAAAAAAAAAGAATTTAAAGAAACCACTCCTCTTTCTATGATTTTTTATCTAAGTCAACTGGCAACATCATGCCCTAACACTAAGCAGTAAATCTCAATCTCATTTCTATGTCGTGAACTCCACAGAAGTATCTGAAGTGGATACATGTGACTGTTGTCAAGAAGGCTTTGAGAAAGTGAGTTAATATGCATTGCAGGACTTAGTTCACTATTGCCTTTTACTGCCTTCATGTGTGAAATGATGTATCTATAGGTTGGATGGAAGGAAGGGAGGAAGGAAGGAAGGAAGGAATACTGAAATATCTGATAGAGCTATAGTGAATGTCTGTGGTTGTATGTGAAGCACTCAGATATTCTGTTAATCATCAATGGATTGAATCACAGAACAGCAGAATGATACAGCGTGCAAAGGACCACTGAGGGTCATCTGGTCTTACCCTCTGCTCAAAGCAATTAATGCATGTTGTGCATAATGTATCTACCTATCTATCCACACATACATAAAAGCTTCCTCTTCCTCTCTGTTCCTCATGTGTGTACACACATGCACACAAACACAGAGTTTCTAATATAAGACCAGGGACTAAAACAGACTCTCAGAAAATAAAAAAAGGTTATGGAGAATTAATGAAAATATCATGGTCCTTACCTTTAATGATTAAATATCTAGATTAGACAGTGTAGTTAGACAGTGTAGTTGTTCTGTGTGTTGAGTTGGAAATACACCGTGTTCTGTAGAGATCATCATTAGGCAAATCTTTCTCTTATATGCCTCTAAGTGAATGTCTGGTTTAATGTAAAAGGTTTACAGACAGAAATTTGTTAATTATCCATGCGGGAAATTTCTGACAATCTCTGTGGCAATGAGTTTCAAAACAAGCAATAAACTGCAGAGGTGTATATTTTAAATATGATAATGAAGTAATAGAATAATTAATTTGGAAAAACATGAAATCACTACTTTAAATCTTGATATAAGAACTTCTAGATACTTTCAGAAAGAGATTCTGTAATTCTTGCAAGAGCTGTGGTTATGATGCAACATTTACCAGGTGATGGTCCCAGCCCCATGTTACCTAATAATTTGAACTAGGTTACTGAAACAGACCCTTCTGGCTTTGAAATCCATTAATTCATGAATTTTCTTCAACAAGTGGAGGTCAGCAGCCACTCAGAATACAGACTTTAGTTGCAAATGTTAGATAAAGGCCCCTCCCACCCCCTCATGTCATGCTCTGGTGATTTAATGTAATAGATTCATACCCAGTAATGAAGTTTTTTTCTGTGACAGTGAGCTATGAAGTTATTCCAATGACTTTTAAAAAATAGAACGTCAACCTTGTAAACTAGAGTGGCAGATTTGTCGCAAGTTTTATCCTTTATAGCTAATGTTGTCTAAGAATATCAGAAGTGAATTTTTGCTGCCACCTTTTAAAGTCAAATTCTCCATTCTAAGAAACGAAAAAAACCCTCAAACAACCCAAAAATGACTCCTAAAAAAAACCAAAATGAAAGGGTCTGTATGCTGGTGCCTTTAGTCACACTGAGTAATAATTTAGTTTGTTAATACTTCCTAATACATGTCTATGCTTGAGTCTGAATTTACAGACTATCTTTGCTGTGTGTACGGTTTACTACATGGAGGAAACATTACTGTCACCTTTTCACGTGGATTCATGTGCATACTTATGTACAGTGCAGATGGTTTAACCTTGCTATGTCCAGTCATCACAGTGTAGTCCTGCTGTCCTTGTAGCAGTATCATGTGGTCACAGTTGAGCTGAGATTTTTCTGAGAAGAGTTTGACATTGCCCACTGAAAGGGCAATTGAGGTTTTAGACTCTCAGAGCTCATATTGCGTTACTTTGAGCAGAGTAATTCAACCAATGATCATCCTGTCAGTGTTGATACGAAAAAGCACTACTGGGTCAGGGTTAAAAGCAGGGGCTCTATCTGCCTAGATACACATTTCAGTGATTGACTTCAAGTGCCATACGATTTGCATCCAAACTATACATACCATCATGCAGAACAAGCTGATTCTTTCTAGCAACCTTCCACTTCTCTTCTGATTCCTTTCTCCACAGAAAATTGCTGGTAAGTCTTTTTCCCTGTCTTTAAAAGAAGATTAGATTAAACACAGAACAGAGAGAGAGAAAGAGGACAGAAAGTTCAAGATAAGGGAAAATGGCTAAATCCAATCCTATGTCAAGTAAGTCACACGAGGTATATACACTTCAGGTGTCATCTATTTCCACTTTATAATAGAGAAACTGTGACTTGGAAGAGTATTTAAAGAAATCATGAATCCAATAGCAGGATCAGGAAGAGCCATAGAGGAGTTCTGTCTTACCTGGAGAAGCCATTCATTCCAGTGCAAAATCAAAACAGATCTGATCTAGCTGCATTTTGCACAAGATATGCACTGGTACAAATAACTCTGTAGCATCAAGTAATAGTGCCTTGAAGCGGCACGAATTCACATGAGATTGCTACACTGATAGATGGAAATGTCAGTGAAGTCATAATTACAGCTATGGAAAGGAATATATTATAATTAGCAAAATCATGTGTGACCTTCACAGCTCTGCCTCTGTTTCTGGAACTATACATGTTTTTTACACAATCACATAGCTCATTAGCTACACGTGCATGAGGAGTTTGCATCCTCTTACGTGTATCAGCTAAATTTCTAATTTATGTCCACAAGGCCTTTAGCCTTCCTCCTTAATTTATTCAGCAAATTTCACATCTTTTAGACAAGACTTATTGAATCTCAGGGCCCGGGATTTGATTGATCCCAATGTAGAGGTAATATGTTATCTTGTTGCAGCAGTATCTGACAGGCATTTATTATGGATTTTAAAAGGATAAGGATTCTTACACAACAGCTAAAAAAGTCTGTGAAATCCCTAAAGGTCATATCCAGAGAAGAACTGTGAAACAGGAAAAACCATTCTACTATTAAAAAATAATGAACGTTGCAGAACAGAAAAGACCACATATGGTCTGATCCAAAGCTCACTAAATGGGATGGGAGTCAGATAATTATGAATTTATATTAACAACATAAGGAGGGCAGCAGAGGGATTCAATTATTATGCTTAATTGGTTAGGGAATAGCAGGAAGTGCTGTATTATATTGTATCAGGGGTAGTTTTAAATAAATATTAAGAAAAATGTATTCAGATGAGAATCAAGAGGGTAAGGAAGAGAGCATATCTGGTGAATTGGAAGACAGTGATTAGTTATTCATGTGAGATGCTAGGGGCTATTAGCCTGAGTGACCTGTTAGCTTTCCATTTCAGATGGTTACATTTTGCTTAGTGAAAGTGTTAACATACTTATCAATTAGTTATGACATTTCTTTTACTCCTCCTCCTAAGGTGCTGTGCAGTTTTAATCTCTTCTGTAATAATGAATACAAAGTAAGTAAAGACAAGCGCTTGGTGTATAGAAATATATAAGTAAATGCTGTGTCATCTGTAGGGGAACTGAGCAAATCTGGGTTACTGAAATTTAGCTTGAATATTGTTGGGATTCTTTTTCTGTGTTTCTATATTCTGAATAGATAACTGGATTCCAGTTATAACTGAAATTATTACTAGATGAGCATATTTCTTATGCCACTTGCCCATTGTAAGTCTCAAGATAATAAGCTTTGAACTGTGAGTTAACTACTATTTTGAGTCACTGAGAAATTTTCAAAGTGTTTGAAAGATTCTGCAAATTATATTTAAAGATTTCAAAGCCACCTTAAAGATGCAGATGCAGCAAACGCATTCATTTCTGGATAACAATGGTTTTAGATCTTCTCAGCAGCATAAGATCTCAGTATATATTCAAAACATGTTTTTAAATAAAACTGCACTTCGTAGACTGAAATGTGCATTAATTAAATCACAGCCTTGCTTCTGCTTTACATAACTGATACTGATTTGTCTTCTCTTTTCTTGTGCCTGAAATAAGTAAGGTGCCAAAACCTTTTTAATAGCGATACTAAGGCTGAGCTGGCTGGCTTTGTACTGAAACACTTTAGGTGTCCTTACACCCCATCCTGCCAATGTGGCATGGGAGTGGTAACCTCCACCTGCGCTGTTACAACACCTCTAGTTTACAGCTGGACAGAATCTAATATCATATGCCATCATGGCTTTATCTCCACTAATACTCCGATTTGAATTTTTACCAGTTAGGAACCTAAATTAGTTTGAAAGTCAATAGAATTACTGCTCCAGTGGCTAGATTTCTGAACATATTAGCTATCATCTGAAGTGTCTGCTTCTGAAAGTATTTTAATCTTTTTTTTTTTTTTTTTTTTTTTTTTTTTTTTTTTGATAAAGTGCTTTACTGGGTGTGCCACAGAATATGTTAAAGAACTAAAAAATCTGTTCCCTAAACTTTATCGCATTAAGCAAAGAACTTTTTGAATACAACGAGAACTTAAGTAACCTACAGTCAGCTTTGCCAGCCTGGTTCTTTGATGCAATATACAGATCATCCAAAGAAAGTATAAAGGAATATGTCTATAGGCTAACCAAAATTAGCACATAATGACTAGATCCTAAATGTTTAGATGACCTTTTTGTAGACTTTTTCCCTTCTCTGCAAGTACATCCCTTGAAAATCAGTGACACTATTCAATGCTGAGATGTAGTTCAACCAAGAGCCTATGAGCAGAGCAGCAGGTGACAATTGTATAAACCTACGCTAGATTCATCAGTATATGTGTAAAAAACTCAAAAGAGATACACAAACAAGTGCTGGGTCAAAGGCTTTAACCAGTAGCTAATAGAAAAAGTCACACTGACCAGTTAACTGAATTTTATTACAGTAAAAGGGCTTATTCACTGCATTATGCTTTGAATGGTCAGAAACATGTGGAGGAAAATACTTCTGTTGGGTTACTGAGCTGGCCATCATGCTGTTAAATAATTTAATGCATTCAGTTTTATTTTTGAAGTAAGTGAGGTAAAGTCCCGCAGGGTGTGAAACGAACACAGCAGCAGCACTTCAGTTTTAATAGCGTTTGACACCCAGCCCAGCTTCTCACCCATTCTTCACAGCTGGAACACAGCTGTTCCAGAAGGAGATGCAGGGTGGGTTATTCTTAGGCTGATGTAACAGTAACTATCCCATTCACATGTCAAGGCACACTCTATGATTTCTGTCAAACACGATCTCATTGAAGACAATGCTGGGCGAGTCTGAAAGGTGAGAGCATAGAGACTATGCTTAACTTTTTCATCGTTGCTCTCTAATGTTTAGGAAAAAGCTGAGGCCAGCTCAATAATGCTCTCACTGTGCACATCACCAGCTCCCTAGGAGCTGGGAGTCTAAATTGTGATTTGAACTGATTCATATAAGCTACTTGCAGCCAATTAGCACAATGTAATCACAGTAGCGATGTACTCTAGCTCCAGCAATACACGCTCACAGCTTGCTAAAGGGTTACAGGAAGGAAGGAAACCTTAGTTTAAATTTGGGTCAGCTTCTTACCATCTAGCACCTTGGGCTGTACTTCTGCAGGGTGCAGTGCTGAGGTAAGCTTTTGCCTGCTTTAATGACTGTGTTGCACAGGCATTCACCGACAGAGGAACTATTAAAAAAGAAAAAAAAAAATTAGGATCTTTGCACAGGTTAAAGCTCACATGGGGAATCAAATCCCTCAGAAAAGCTGTTTAGCTGCTCTCCGATTGATGAAGTGAGTTTTCATTTTAAGGGTCCTTGCAATGATATCTTTGGATCAGGTGAACTCCTCAGTCCACTGCTTTTCCCAGTTCTTGCTTCCAGCTGGTCCCTCGTCTTGTGTGACTACTCCAGCACATGCATGATCCATCACTATATATAATCTTAAGCTACATATAAAATGTCTCCTAACTCTCTCCAGCCATGTACAAAACACAGCCCTATGTGGCCATTCCTGCATCTGCAGAAACATTTTCTGCTGCTGACTTAGAAATGTCTTATTAAGTACCCTTTGGCCAATTCTGCATCATGAAAAGATTGCATAGGGATGTTCATTCCTATTTGGATGATTATGAACTAATGCCAAAACCCAATGTTGTCTGCCTGACCTCTCATTTCATTTAATAACCATGGTAACTTGTGTATGAACAGCTTCAACTATCCAAAGACACCGAGACTCAAACATCGTAACAAAATGCAGTGACTTCATCCCTTCATCAAGACAAACTATTCTTTACTCCATCTATTCTTTTTCCTTCAATATTCACCTCATGTTAACTGTTCTGCTGTGGACCTCATTCCTTCTGCTGCCCAAATCTTCATCCACCTCCCTGTGAACCTCCAAGAAGATACTTTGACTATAGCTCTTATTTGTAAAATTACTATTCTGTTCCAGATAGATTCACTTATTCTCTTTTGGCAATCTGTGCTAGTTAAAGAAATGCAGTCCCTATAGTCTGGGCAGACAATTAAACCTGGTATCCCTACAAACATATGGTTAGTATTCCCCTGCAGGCACCAAGGATAACTTAATTAGACCTTCAGCCTAGGAAGTGGTTGCTTAATGGCAACAATGTTAATTCTTCTCTATGATATTTCATACAAAATCTCTCCCAAAATAGTTTACAGAGTTAAAAAAAATCTGTATATCCCAGAGGAAAAGAAAAATTAATAAATTTAAGTAATGATGAAAAGATATACTGAAATGAAGTTTAAAAATACATGAGCAGGCTGATGTGGAAAGAAATAAGTGAAGAATATTTTCACATAGCAAAGACTGAGAAAAAGGGAACTTATGAAAGTAACTTTTACTTCCTACTATTAGAGTCTAAACTTGGGAAACTGTACATGAAAATTCTGCAAAAATTTGTTCTAATTTCTGTTCAATTAATTTACTTATATCTGTCTCCTTCAGGATGAATGTTCCTTAAATATCAATGCCCTACACATATATTTGTTTAAAAATATTCTTGAAAAATGCTTTTGGTGTCATCAAATGTTAAAGATTTGGCTTGAAAGACATATTCATCCCACTTAAACCTAGCATACCAGAATATTATAAGCTGAGTCCCTATTCATTCTACATTACACACACTGGACCGGTAAGGTAAATCTGGAGGCTGATAAAAGTCTTAATCAGGCTAAATATCCCTTAAAGGTGATAAAAATCTTTTACTATATAGGCAGGCTGGAAGTTTACTAATATAGGTACTTGAAGTTAAGTAGGTGAATCTGCATGAAAATGGTCAAACATCTTCCCCAACAAATAAACCTTTCTCCCTGCATTATATGACTAATTTAAATAACCTTTCATAGCTTAGACATTACACATTATGAAAATAATCACTGATAACGAAAGCACAGCTTCAAAGTGCTGTGCAAATTATTTGTGGAAAATGCAAACAGACAATAAAAAGGAACTTTCAAATCCATGGTTAGCCAAGGACTCTGGTTCTCATTGGAGATATTGGATGTTAAGTGTCAGTACTTTGTGCTGAATAGCATGTTAGCTATAATCAGTAATATAATGCATATTAATATACCTTTAAATGTATATTAGATGTCCTGAGTTTAAATTAAATTATATGTGTCATTAATACATGTAAGATGTCTCACCATCCATTTATAGATATTCTGACAGCAGGAAAGGAGATTAAACACATTGAGCATATTGAGAGGAGAGAAGGATTACGAGATGTGATACAAACCCTGAGCACTTATGCCATCCTTTTCTCACTGGATTAATGTCTGCCCAAATTCTTCACAATATGCAAGAAGGTGAGGAGCTGTGAAGATAAGCCTAAAGCACCAACCTCAGTATTAGTTTACCTTATGTAAAATATTGAACATGATGCTCTTTGTCAAACTCATTGAGAAATGCAGGTGCCCTTACACTGCAGAAAGGAACTTTTACTGTCAGCTAGGTTATAAATCAGCAAATTCTTTAGTGAAAATCCAATGGATAGTCACCTAATCAGCAATTTGGCATGCTACTTCAATTTTTGATCTTCCAATTAAATGTTGTCTGTTTCACTCCATCAACACTTGCAAAAGTACTTAGGACACTCTGACATGTACCTGCACAAAGAGGAAGACAGAATATCCTGAACTATGGTGCAGATCTGCAGTTATCTAATTTTCTAGGGAGATTATTACCAGCTAGTACCATTGAAAAATGATGAGCCAAACACTCAGTAGCTGTGATTTTGATTTACAAATCTGTTTTTTAACTTAAAAAGCCCTTTTTCCTTGGGTTATTTAGGTGGTGGTCTGGCACAGGTCCAGGCTCTGCTCTGTACAAAGTTGAAAAAATTCAACCTGAAGCTGAGATGTTTTACTCAGCATTTGATTTCAGAAATTTCATGATATCAAGAGCACTATTAACAGATCTGAATTTCATCAGCTGTAATTTGACAAAAAGTATTAAATGTTACTGTAATTCACTGTGACTTCATTTTGAGGGTTACTGTACAAAGGTTCTAAGACCTATATCCTTAGGGTTAATGATGCAAGTGATTTGTTTTGAGACCACTACAAGCTAAGTAAACGCATGGGAACATCTGGGATCAAGCGAGATTTCTGAAGACGGGTTTCTGTTCTGTTGTCACTTAGAAATTTTTCCCATCACAAGAAATCATTTGGCCAGTGCTGCTCAGTAGTTGTCTAAGACACCTTCAAGGAAAGCTCCAAACGCCTCTAGGAAAAGAGGATTATTGATTCATTGCGAAATTTTGTTCAGTTCATTATTCTCTTGTAACAGGTATTTACAGTCAGACCAGTAAAGCCTACCTTAAAAATCTATCCTAAAATGCTGTGTTTGACAGTAGCCAGGAGCAGACATTCAGGAAAAGATGATAAGAATGGAACAACCTGTGTATCCTGACAGCTTCCAGAAATCTGCTGTGCAGAGAGTTCCTGACCCTAGGGTTTTACCTGTTGATTTTTTGTTTAATAGAACTTTTCTCTATTAATTTGCGTAATTGCAGTAGAAACTATCGTGTCTCCCAAATGAACAGAATAAAAACGAAATTTTCAACTTGTCTCAACACTATAAGCAATAGCTCCAATTTAAAAAAACCAACACATTATAATAATAAAGAATTGCAAAAGAACTGCCACAAGGGAGGAGTATTTTGAAGGGAAATGCTTTCAGGAATTGCAAAAGATGCAGATGATAAGCTGCTGTCAGATGTGTTGTCTGCCCTTTTCTTCTATAGGCCTTAGCATCTTGCATCAATATACCAGTTACTGAACAGATGTCACTTCCCTCTGCAAAGAAAGTGAGAATATTGTGCATCATGGAAGACAGAATCCAACATCTGTTTCTGGACCATAAAAAAGAGTGAGAGCAACTAAGACATCAAAAGAATTCCTAGACCACATTATATTTTTATCTGTTTGTTTTGATATAAATACATTTTTTAATAGAAAATATTTTTTTTTCCTGAGGTTGAAAATAAAAAAAAAAAAAGAAAATATTTTCAGATGGGTTTGCTTATTACAGTACAAATGTTTTTGTGAACATACTGATTCTGGAATTCAGTTGCCTTATTTTATGACCTCAAAACAGGCTTGGTCTGAAATAGTTACCAGCATGAATCAACTACTCTCTTATTTCTGCTTTAATGTAATTTAAATTTTAATTTTTTTAAAATTCGGTATCTGTCTAATCCATTAATTATGATATTTTACAGTTATAATCAGTCCTAACTACAACAGATGAGACCAGACACTTGTAGAAGTGTCTTGGGAGAGCCCAAATGAGCAAAAAATATTACTTAAAAGGGGAAAACCTGGCCAATATTACAGCTAGAATGTAGAAGAAAAAAATGGAATCATATCACCTCCACTAAGCTAACACACATGGGAAATAGCCTTTCCTACTCCTTTTTTTTGTTGTTGTAATTTACTGGAATTTTTGTCTGTGGGAGTTTGATCAAGTTTAAACAAAGCATTTATGTGCCCTCCTGTAGCTGTCTAAATGTATGTTAGGTGACTAAGCTACCATCACAGTCAGAGGAGACCTGTGTAGTGTAGTTCCTGCTACTACTAGACCTATGGCCAAAAATATGTCCCTACTCTAAGGTGGGTTGCATATCCCTCCCTAGGTTCTACTGCATGCATAACTTGGTTGCCAGTGACTCCAGTGGGAGTTTAGGACCTAACTGAATCCAGGAACTAATTAGGGTGACTTAATCTGCAGCTGAATCCCACTATTGGGGCTCAATTAATTTGTCAAAATATCAAGTCTTTTGAGGTAGCTAAGCCCACCTTTGCCTCCTAAAAAGACCTGGAGAGAGACAGGTCCTCTATGAAATCTGCAAGTCTACGGGGAGTATCTCACACACTCTTGTGTATCCCAGACACCACTAGATGTTTAAACAGCTGTTCTGCGCCTTAAATATCCTTATATCACAGTGGAGACCATCCTGGAGAAGGCGGTTCACATATTGCTCTGTGATAGGATGTCACAGAATATTGAAGCAGTGAGAAATGTGGGGGTTATAGTGCCAGAACAGGTTTATGTCAGAAGACTTATCCATGGTATCGCTTTCTGAGGTCACCATACTTTCCCCCATGGCTTTATCATTAAAACAACACAACAGAAAAAGAGATTGAAAAAGTCTGGGAGCAGGTGATAAAGAAGGCCTGTGTAGCTTGTTTGGAAGTGTGTCTGTGTAGATCCTCCAAAGATTGGAACATGAAAAGGTCATATAATTTACATGGTGACTCTGTTTGCATTATCTCTAGGGTGTCAGGCCAGGCTGTAAATAAGCTAAACAATGAAACTTTCCAGGCTTTGCAAAGACCCCCTCCTTCATATCTATTTTAATGGTTTCTATTCCATTGCTTTCCTCCCCACCCCTTCCCAGGGATTGTTCTACCCAATAAATTTTATGTAGACATAGCAATGTTTGCAATTTAAAAATTTAACAGATTTGAGCCACAGCTGCACTATCCTGGTGAACCAGGCCAGCTTCGGGTAACAAGATTTATTTTCCTTGTGTGCTGCCAAGTCAACCTGAAGACAATGTTAATAGAAAAGGTCACAGACTGATAAGCTGACATGTCTCTAATTCTTCAGGACAAATCTGTGGATGGAGAATTGAAATGCTACTCTGCAGCTCCTCAGGGGCAGAGGCATTAAAGTTAAATGTTACAGATGTGAAGGAATGGCAGCAAGCATGTTTGGTTTGCAAAAGAGCTTGTGGCTATGGTGGTAGAAATGCAGCAGACACCAGCAGAATTTATTTTCTGGGTTAAAGGATGTTTTAAGGACACACTGCAACCACCTCCACGTAGAGCAGATCTATCTGCCAGGGTGCAATTTGTGGTGTGGTAACAGTATGGTTCATAGGTAGTACAGGTCGCTTGAAAAGAAATATCTAATTTCTCTGTTTATGCTAACGTATGTTTTGCAGTGTGTGGAGGAGAGGGAATGAAAGAAAATGGAAAGTTATTCTGCTGCTTTCAGGATAACGGTTTAAGACTTCAACCTTTTCATCTGGAGGCAGGTTGTTTATCTAATGTTCCAAAATTCACTAATTTGAATGAAAAGTCTCCTTTTACCCTCAGTAGTGACACTTACACTAGTAAATTGAACAGGGACAGGGAAATGCCCAGGAGTAGAATACAATCATGTGTATTGTTGAATGGTTGGAAGAGCTCTTGGTGTAACCCACACTCTCCTAAACAATTTATGGATACAGTTTGCAACTTAGGACAAGCCAGTGACCATTCCCAACAAGCATTTTAGACTTGTTTGGAGAGTAAGGGAAGTTATGGGATGGAAGTAGACACTCCTATTCCAGCTGACTTCAGCAAGAGAACAGTCTTGGGCTTGTTTATCTTGCTAGTACAGACACAGAAAGTAGCATATGGACTGTCCCTCTTCAGCTTGCTCATCTGTAATGAAGAATATGTGGCTAAAGTTTGCAGAAACAGCTAAAGAAACAACCTATATTCGGTCTTTCTTCAGGTTGATGGAGAACAGAGGAAAAGTTAGGCTTTTCTTCTTATCCCATGAAGTTCCGATGAAGATGAATAGAAATGTGCTACATTCACCCCCTTAGTGGTGTCTTCTACTTCAGGTGAAATCTTGATGATTCGAGGGCAGTATATCCTTAGAGAACGCAAAAATTCAACGTGAGCAAGAAGGGCCCTGTCTATTTGTCCATCGATTGAACAGTTTAAAGAAATATGACATATTATTACCAGAATGGTATGACTAATTCATATAAATATGGAATCTGCTAATGATACTTTTCCTATTGTGACTCAGGGGAGAATAACAAGATAAATTTGTCTTCTTTTTTTTCATTTCCCCCCCCTGCTCTCAGTCTGAAAGACTGACACATTATGAACAGAGGATAATAAAATTGTTCTGCATTAATCATTTCTGTTGTTTTCATGCTAAGACGTCCTAGCAAAAATCAAGGTCCCACTGTGCTCCACGCTGTATGAACACATTGTAAAGGACAGACACAGCTATGAAGAATTTGCAGTAGTAGAAAGCTTATGTGAAAGGAGAAATACATGCTAATATCTCATTTCCAGTATGAGCTTTCAGGGGGATAATGCCATGTTCTATTTCCAGACATTTTGGGAATTTACATTCATCTTTATAAATACCAGCAGATTGTTCAAATATTTGAGGACAACTGATACCATAGCACCTCCAAACCATTATGAATTAAGCTCGGCACTTTGATTCATTGGAATATTCATTGTTGTCAGCTTGATTTTCAGCTCTTCTTGGTCACTGCAGGGGCTGTTACAATTTTTTTGTGCATGGGACTTTCTAGGGGTGGGCAAGAGGTGTGTCACTTGGCTGTGAAATAGGAATGTTTCAGGCAGAATTGTTTTTCTTCATCCCAAGCCTGTTATAACAAATTAACTAAGCAAGAGATCTTAATTTAAGGGAAGCAACTCATACCACATTCATCTCAGCTAGATTGCACAGACTGTGCTGCTGCCGCACTTATGCAAAAGATTCAGAATTTGACAAGCATTAGATAAAAACAAACAAATGAACAAACAAACAGAAATCCAAAATACAGAGAGCAAAACCACCTAAAATGAATGATTCGCCTAAAATCAGTGAAGGAGCTATCTAGCTTTACATCACTCGCTTTTCGTATTATTTATTTGTCACCATCTCTTGGGTGTCTGTTTTCCATGAGTCTTGATAGCTGCTATCTAGCCAAAGGCTTCTTTAAAATCTGAGAAATACTCATGCTGTGGGAAACAGCGTTCCAGTATTTACAGTAAAAACATCAAAGCCCCAAACAAGAAAATGAAAAAAAACCACTCTACAATCTAACAGTCATTTCAGAAGAAATTTTATAAATATCCATCTACATTATAAAGAATTTAGATGAAATTCTGTTTGGATGAGGACATACAGAGTAAACAAATGGGACTACTATGAATTTACAGGAGTGTATTAGACCAAAATCTCACCCCGAGATTTCAGTTACAAGGGCAAATTAAAAAAGAATGTAATATTTATACTGTGGTATAGATAGATCCTTCTATTTTCTGCGTGTTTACAGCTGATATGTGGCAGCTGTTGAACAGAATAGTCAGGCTGTTAAATAATAATACCCAAAGCCATTGTTTGCATGTGGTTCTTTGATTTTTTGAATGAGATAGCTGCACATCATAGCCTAATTCCTTGCCTGTTATGTTATCATAGGACATTTCCCAGGAACTTTAGTGAACACGCATCAGGACAGCATCATGGTGTCCTGTATTCGATATTATAGGATACCTTTGTCTTTGAGAGATATGTATATGCACACAATGAAAACTTGACTGCTAATGTTCAGTCTATTTTCTTCATTGTTTCCCAGTTTATGTCTCTAATTGGCAGGAAAGGTAAAAAACTACTGTGGGCAGCTACTGCCTTAAGTAAAAAAAATAAAAAAATTACATGGGTTGGTCATCAGATGAAGCTATGACTCAGTTCCCATTGCTGCACAAGTCTTAGTAACTTCCTGTACTAATTTATTAATTACACTTGCCGGGTTTTATCAAGAGAGCATTCACTTTTACTTTATGCCCAGGAAAAAAAGGAAGAATTTCAGTGAACTAGAAAAGGTTTATTTTGGCATATTTCAGTGCTTATGTGCTTGAAAGAGAGCAGGGTTTTGTCTTTTCTTGCTATAATTGCAGTCTACTGTAGTTTTAAACTGTCAAGAATAAAAAACATTAGTACTATGTAGCCACAACAGCACAGACAGTAAAACAAAAGTCTATGGCAAAACTCCTGTAAACAGCTGACTGATTGACCTATACTCATTCAACTGCATGCTTTACAGCTGAATTGTGTACTAGCTTGCTAATATAGAGCTTAATTCTATGCAAGAAGTGTAGAACACCACTGTGAGAAAGAGCTAAAGACACCTTAAACAGAATCATAGAATCATAGAATGGTTTGGTTGGAAGGAACCTTAAAGACTGTCTAGTTCCACCCCCCATTGCCATGGGCAGGGATACCTTTCACCAGACCAGGTTGCTCAAAGCCCCATCCAACCTGGCCTTGAACACTTCCAGGGATGAGGCATCCACAACTTCTCTGGACAACCTGTGCCACTGCCTCACCACCCTCACCGTGAAGAGCTTCTTCCTAACATCTAATCTAAATCTTCCCTCGTCCAGTTTAAAGCCATTGCCCCTTGTCCTATCCCTACATGCCCTTGTAAAAAGTCCCTCCCCAGATTTCTTGTAACTCCCTTTAGGTACTAGAAGGCTGCTCTAAGGTCTCCCCAGAGCCTTCTCTTCTCCAGGCTGAACAACCCCAACTCTCTCAGCCTGTCTTCGTAGGACAGGTCCTCCAGCCCTCAGGTCATCTTCACGACCTCCTCTGGACTCACTCCAACAGGTCCATGTCCTTCTTGTGCTGAGGACCCCAGAGCTGAAGGCAGTACTGCAGGGGGGGTCTCACCAGAGAAGAGCAGAGGGGCAGAATCCCCCCCCTCGACCTGCTGGTCACGCTGCTTTGGATGCAGCCCAGGATACGGTTGGCTTTCTGGGCTGCAAGTGCACGTTGCTGGGTCGTGTTGAGCTTCTTTTCAAGTAGCACCACCAAGTCCTTCTCCTCAGGGTTACTCTTGATCCATTCTCCGCCCAGCCTGTGTTTGTGTTTGGGATTGCGCCGACCCAAGTGCAGGATCTTGCCCTTAGCTTTGTTGAGCTTCATGAGGTTTGCATGGACCCACCTCTCAAGCCTGTCTAGGTCCCTCTGGATGGCATCCTTTCCCTCCTGCGTGTTGACCACACCACACAGCTTGGTGTTGTCGGTAAACTTGCTGAGGTTGCACTCAATCCCACTGTCCATGTCACCAACAAAGATGTTAAACAGCACCGGGCCCAATACCGACCCCTGAGGAACACCACTCGTCTCCACTTGGACACTGAGCGGTTGACCACAACTCTTTGAGTGTAACCACCCAACCAATTCCTTATTGACCAAGTGGTCCATCCATCAAATCCATGTCTCTTGAATTTAGCATGTAAAGCATTTAGAATGTAAACATTATTAAGAGTTCACATTTACTTTTCAAGTTCTTATGCAAGTCTAATTGTACACACAATCACAAAACCCAGGTGTGGGCTATAGAGAATGAAAAGAGATGCCAATTTAGTGCCAAAGCATGCTTGCAGATTGGACTTTGCAATCAACTTTCAGGCCTTCTCTGACTTTTTCAGCCACTTCTTGTAAACTAATTGACATTATTGTTTTTATGTGCCACAGTTTCATATCGAACACAAATTGTTTGCTACTTTACATTGAGCAAAATGATAAAGAGTTCCTCTGGGACTGACTATTTGCTCTGTGTTATTTAATATCTTTATTAATAAAAAAATATACATATTTAAAATTACTAATTGAGTTTGAAGCTGACAAAAAGCAAAAGAAGTGGCTGAATACAGAAAACAGAAAGGACACAGCATTCTTACAGATAATCCAGGAAAACATTGTGTTTTAATGAGATGAAATACGTTGCTACATACTTAGAAAAGAAAATTGTAAGCTACATTTACTGCATGGAAGAGTTTCCTTATTGAGTCTAAGCAGCACTCAGGATTGTGCTGCATCATCATCTGATAAGGAGCTTCAGAATGTAATTTAAGGCTGTGTCATTAGATTATAGAGTATTATAGAAGAAACTTAAGGATACTCCATTCTGTCTGTGTTTGCTGCTGGTACTTGCTTGGCAGGGAAATATTGCGTTCCATTACAACAACTATTCACCAGCATCTGAGATATTCTCTTAATGGCCTGTTTTATATCAGTGAGACTGAAAGAAGGGCTAACATGCATGGAAGAATCTGACCCCTTTGCTTTTAAAAAAAGTCTGACACTTTAACTATCTCAGATGAAGGCTGTATGCTGCATCAGCGTGAAACATAATCCTAGCACAAGTTTGTACACACTGCCTGTATTTATATCTGCTGATGGACTTTATGAGCTTGGTAAGATGTGACTCTGGCAGCATTCCTGGCCCACACCTTTCCATTTCCCATGCTGTTAGCTCTCAAGCACCCGTTCAGACTGTTTAAGGCTTGGTCACCTTCAATGGTATACTGATATACATCTCTCTGTCTCTGCAATGGTCCTTCTTGGGTTACTCGAGGGACCTTGTCCCTTTGCCATTTTTTTAAGCTGAGTTAGGTAACTCAGAATGTTCCCTAAGGTGCATCCGTTAGTGATTACTGATTGGAGAAGATAATTCCTGCTTGAGGGACCAATGAAACCCCTATCTATCTATAGGAACAGGGAAAACTTAGGGTTTGGTTGCTTGGTTGGTTGGGGTTTTTTTCTATTTTCCTAGCATGTTCACTTTCAATGAAAGTAATCGACACACAGAGAATGTGCACAAGAATGGACTTGTGCAGGCATGAAATGGGATGGGACTGCCTATTGTTGAGTTTATCCCTACTAATTTCCAGCTTCCAGAAAACTGCAGCAAAAAGACAGATCAAGTTGGAGTTCAGGTAGAGCTGCACAAATATGAGTCTCTTAGTCAGCAAACTAAATATCCAGAATATCTTGAAGTAGTCTGATCACTGATTGTTATCAGAAGAAATAAGACAGTGTTTCCTGCTTTGCACCCCTTTAGCTATTGCTGACCTGGTGGTGATACTGAGCCCACACACTGCTGCCTGTAGGAGCTCTAGGAGATTTTGCAAATCCTGTTGCTGCTGGAGTCCCTAGATTGAACACTGAGCTGGGGAAACAGCTCCCAAGTGCTTGAGGCTTGCTACAGCATTCCTGATGGGGGGCACTGTACAAAGTGGCAAACAAATTTCATCTGAACCTTAGGCTTAATTTCTACTTGTTCAACAGAAATCTACAACAATGTTGTGTTCTTCCTTTACCTGCCAAAACATAAGTATGCTAATTATTAGGTGCCTAAATGTTGCCAACTGAAAATACACGGAGATTTCTGCTGGTTTTCTCATATGTAAGTCTGTAAACTGCTCCCTTGCAAGGTTGCACTGAGTCTCACAAGAAGTCATTGTGGAAATAGCAGGCATGAAGCTGTACAAAGCCTGAGGCACCAGTTTCTCTTTAATCCCATTCTTATGATATGGTCGTGAACCCTGGAAGTGACCCCAATGGCCTGGGGCTGTCATCCAGACAACTGAGGGATACCTGTACTCTGGTTTGGCCAGACTTATTTCCTCAAGAATGATGGTATGTCTAAAAGCTGAGAACAAATTGTGTCTCTTTTGTTCTGCAAGATCATGCCGGCAACCACCTTTCCCACCTCATCTGCCTCTGTAAGCTATATATATGTCAACTAAGATATATAGGCACTGAATAAAGATATAAATTTTTTTATGTATGTATAAAAATATGTATATACACATACAGAGCAAGAACAAGAGCTCATATCCATGCCTCATCTGACAGGCAGAGCCCTCAAAGAGCTGAGTGCCTCTTACTATTGCATGAAGGAACTAATTTAACACGAATGAGAGATGACGATATGTGGAAGCATCTTGGCACAACCACTGCTAGAAACCTTCTCTGTGCTCTTTCAAGCTTTTCTCATTGACAGGTTGCCAAGGTTTGGCTTGTGAGATTCAACATGAGGTCCCTGATTGAATGGGTTTGGTGGCTGATGATAAATCATATGTATCTTGAGTACGGAAAATGGGTGTCTGAGCAACTCTTTCGAAGCTCATGTTGGCACACAGGGGAGACATTCAGGATGTAGTTGGATTTGAACAGATTTACACAGGAGCATCCTTAACACTAGGCAGTAATGTCCACTAATGGTTTGCGGGCAACATTTTATTATAAATGGCAAATCATTACCACCTGCTTTGGTATTCAATGTAATAACATTTATCATGTTGAGTTATTTTGGTATTCATGGGGATGTCAGATATAATTCCATAGGAATTACTGTTAGAATGAATACCCACTAAATTACAATGGAATTAATATGAAATTAGATATTATGGTAACATTATTATCAAAAGAGGTCATCATGATTGATGTGCCGTTCAGATGAGGATACTGAAAGGAATTACAGTCAGACCTGATTAATCTAAATCAGTTTGCAGACTCCATTTTTATGCAGATTACAACACATTTTCAAATTGATAAATCAGGCAGAAGTACTAGTAAGGAAATGCAGACCACTGCCAAGTTTTCCGAAGAGCTTCAGTTCTGTATACTGTGAAATGGGATATTTCACAGAAGCCAAATTACTCCTAATATTAAATTGATTAGTGGAAAATAATAATGATTGTATCCTTGATTTGAATAATGGAGATTATTTTGTGACTTTTAGTTTCATGGTGGAGGAAGAAGCATTGCTATTCTGTTGTCTCTTCTGGAATAAACACAATTTGCCTGATTCCCTGTGAGCTGTGATCCAGAAAGTCTCTTCCAGTCCTGTGTTAATAATTCCTCCCTCAATGAAATTATGAAAGATGTAAGATCTTCTGTTTTATTCTACAAAGAAACCAGGGACAAGGACATGAGGCATCAGTCCACTGGCAGACAACTGGGATTGGCAGGTTGGACATAGACCTCCAAAGATATTCACACTTCTAACTCCTATTTCACTTCCTAGAGAGCTTGGCACCTAACCATTTTACACCTAACTGTTTGTTTGGACTTACGTCTTTGCTCCTCACATATCACAGCTGTCAACCTGATTTTCACTTACCAGGTGCCAATAACACAACACCCTCTGACTGTGTCCAGCCCCTGGATGAAAGAAACTCTTCATCTCTGAATGAAACTAGTGTCATACACTGATGGAAACAACACGCTCGTTGCCAGCTACACTTGTCCCACGGTTGTCATCATAACGTGCTTGTCAGGAAACAGTGGTTTAGAAACAGGGAAGTTGATACAAAACTTAGAATTATTGCTCTGCAGGTTGATCTGGGCATTTTCCTTAATAAAAACAAAGGATTGATTACCGTGAACAGGAACATTTTAAATATTTGACATGCATCATTCCCTGTCTCCCACTGATTTGGGATGGGACTTTTTCTTTTTTGAAATCACCAGAAAACTTTAGGTGGTTTCCTTATCTAAACTTTCTTCTCATGGAAAGACATTAAATACAGTTACAGGAGAAAATCCTAATAATTCAAGGTCTGAAATTATAATATAAGTTGTATCTTCATCAGAAAACAAGAATAAACAGTTGTTCCATTAAAAGCCTCTGTATACATAAAAGATGTAAGGGGTGGGGTGTGGGGGAAGAGGGATTTAACCACAACTTTCATGCAGACAAATGACTCCTTTGAGCAAGGATTTGTGTCACGGAGATGAAAGAAAATGCATATACTGCAAAACATACAGATGGTAAAAGACATTTTTAAGCTCCAATTACACCAGGTGTTTTATACTTTGATTATCTTTATCTGTCCAGCCACTGAATTAGGGGTTAATTACTGAGACTAAATAGGCACTTTTAGACAAAGTGCTCTATCATTGCTTTTTCAACTGATCAGCACTGTAGCTGAGAGAAAAATTAAGTGTCTCAAGTTGGAAAAGACTGCAATATTCCCTGGGTTTTGGAAGGGATTCAGCTGCCTTATGAAACTGCAGGTCTTAAACTGAGACAACTGAGGAAATTCAGTTTTGATTCCGTGTGGCTAAAGGCCATTTCCAGGACAAACATCTGCACAAAGGGTTGCAAATCCCTAACAGGCAGAAGCAAGTCTCAGTACCCCATGATCTAAATAGTCACAGATAGGCAGGCGTTATTCCTTCCCTCTCCTTCAGTACTTGGTGTAGTCCAGATATAACTTCTTTCTGGGACTTTATTTTTAAGATGGGGCTTGGGTTTTTGTTGTTGTTGTTGTTATTGTTGTTTGGAGATGATTTGTTTTTTGGGTTTTTTTTTGTTTTTTTTTTTGTTTTTTTTTTTTTTTTTTTAATTTGGGGAGTATTTTTTTCAAGCAGGGTTTCTACTCCATATTTTCATGTTGACTTCTTCATTCTGGGTTTTCTTATGAAAAGAAAAATCTACACTGGTAGATTTGAGATAAAACACCCAGGATCTTACCTTGAAGAAAACCACAACGCAACTCTTTATCCTTGTTAACATTGCTAAAACTCATGTCCTGTCTCTTTGTAGAAAGCTGAATTATATTCCTGAACAATGTACAGGTGCATAGGACTGGCTGTCCCCTGATCAGAGGACATGTGGATTTATTTCTGTAGGCACTGCCTGACTGCTCTGCTCCACCTCTGCTCTTTGCTGACCTCCCCATAGGGTGCTAATGCATAGGGACCTCTTGTAATGGGGAGAAGAAGCACGTCCAGTTTTGCTGACCACGTGCAGTGATCCCTCAGCTCACCTTTCCTTCCTGGTTTTTTTTTTGTTTTTTTTTTTTTTGGTTGGGAAGGAACAAAACTTTAAACATTTAAAACTAATGATTTAAATACCAAGAAAAATAAAGCAATGCATCCCTTAGTCAAAAAGAATGCAAATATGATTTTTTTCCTCAGTAATACCAATTTTGTTCATTTCTTTCACCATGTTTTGTAATAGATACATGTAAATATCCAAGAGAGTTGCCTGAAGCTGGCAGACACTACACAGGACCTACGGGCAACTTGCACTTGTAAATCACCAGCTGGAGACCAACCATGCTTCTCTGGACGAATGATCTCCAAAGTGGGGTGCATGCACCCCAGGAGATGTGCAAGACAATTCATTGGGATGTGTGAAGAAAATATTTTTTGTACTTTTAAGAAGTAAATGAAAATTTTAAAAGTAGTTATTTCATCTTTATCTCATCCTTGTTTCAAGTTCGTGTGTGTTTTGTAATGTACATAATGTATAAGTACAGTAGTGCATGCATGTAATTTATAAATAAATACACATATGTTGGTGATGTATGCTCAAAAGTTTTTACGATAGAGTTACACAATGAAAAAAATAAGAGACCACTCTTCTAGACCGTCTTGAATGGCTCTGGCTGCCTATGGTTAGGCAGTTTAATCATTCCACTGACTATAATGGGAAATTAAGCATCTAGCTCACACATAGGCATCTGAATTTAGGTGTTTGAACTCTGGAGATTATTCTCCCACTTTTTGGGTGGTTAACCATAAGATCCTGACAAATTCTTTAATGTACTCTCTGTAGTAGCACCACAGTCACCTATTTTTTTGTGAGATGTTAGTAGTAGATATACTGCTTCCTTTCCTTCACAGAAGTCTTCTAGGGGTTTTTATGAGTATGTGAAATCTGTAGGGTCTTGTAGAGACATCTGGAAATGTTTTTAATCTGGTTTTCATTTGCATTAAGTATACTTTATACCTTTTGTGGTAAACCAAAAATCTTTAATATGTCACTATGAGATATCTGCAAAAGACCTTTAATGCAAATGAGAATATAGTCCTTGAGTTATATATAGAATTATGAAACCACACAGTGTAATAAAGTATTAAACTCCTATTGTAATTTAAAAAATATATTTAGAAATGTTATATTTCACTACATGTCTCTAATACTTTTCACACTGGTTAGCTGTTTAAGCAGAAACATTCTCTCAGTTTCATGTATAGTTTAAGGTATATTTTATTATTAATAAAAATAAAGTAAAGAAGAATGACATTAATTTTGTAAGTCTATGTGAATAGTGTTCTAAAAGGGGTAAAATGATCTATTAAATACAGAAAGGTTTAATTTGCTACTAAATTCTATAGATTATAAATGGGCTGGCTTTTGTTTGTTTTTATTAGAAAATTCTGTTATATTTCTACAGATACTTATTAGTTTTGTCACCACTAAATTATGCAGCAATTTTCAGGAATGGCTTGTAGATTATGTTCAAATATATAAAGGCTTATAAATGAGAAAAATAAGGCATAATTGGGAAGAAAGCTGTATTCCTCAGTTCAACAATTTTGTAGTTTGAAATTAAGTCTTATTTCAAATCCAGCAAATAAAATCCAGCTGCATATTCCTGCCTATAAAAATAAATAAGGAAATGAACAGAAGTAATACTACCACTGCACAAGACTGTATAAGGCCAAGGATGCCTTATTTTTGAGCCATGTGTCTTTCTGCTCTTTGATCAACTCTCTGGATCATAGCAGGGGTTGGGAGCTTATTTGCACACATTTAGTTTGTAGGAATAGCAAAAAGGAAAGCATTATTCTGTGCCCTCTGACTTATGCAAATTCATCTCTCACAGCAGACGGGATGCATGTCCCAAAGTTTGTCAATAAAACGAAAGGAGAGAGATAAAAATTCTTATAGGTCATGCTTTTGTATTTATCAGCAAAGCAGAGATTCATTCTTATTCACAACTAATCCTCTGTATAGAAAAGAAAAAAAAAAAATCTTCTGAACTTCTCTGCCAATTCAAAAGAATTCATAATACATGTAGCAAGCACAAACTGGATTATCATTTCTGAGGTTAATATTTACTGGCCAGGTTCACAAGAATTGAAGGAAAATGGTTTTTACAAGAAAAACCCAAAAATATTATTTTAATTTGCTCAAATTAAAGTCAATTTGAGCAAATTAAAGCAATGCTAAATATATATATGAACGAAAATTAATCTTTTAAAATTATTTGATAATGGCTAATGTCCCAGATCCTGAACCCTACATCCAGCACAGGAATAGAAGTCATTAATGTCCCAAAAGCAGCACCCAAGCTTTGCTCTTAGAATGTCATGAACTAACAAAGGGTTCTTGGAGGACAAAAAATGTCGCTAGGGGATGTTCCTATAGGTAAATAATAAGGAGACCTGTTCCACCTTCCTTCCAGGGATGTGGCAGGGTGTGTGTGAGAGTCGGTCAGAAGTTGGCCTGAAAGA
>NW_009614595.1:534-4593 GCF_000690535.1 Cariama cristata | reverse complement strand
ATGGAGGAAAGAGAGAATCACTCACCTATCAAATTGCATATGAAATTACATAAAGAAAAATAATTAGACAAACAAGTTAATAAGTTGCATGCAAGCCTTCCCTTTTACTGTTCGCTAAGCTTGTCCCAGGTTATTAGGAGGAACAGTTTTGCCACTTGAAAATTTTCATACTAGTTGAACAGGATAAATCACATTCTGCTGGGAAGACCATTCCTTGGATGTTTGATAATTTAAGTTTAACAGGTTCTTTCAGTTCTCAAGAAGCATAACAGTTCCCAGATGGGGCAGAAAGAGCTGTAGAAGGACCTTTCAGGGTTTATAATCATAGGTAAGTGTGGTAGCATCATTCAAGAACTGCCTGAATTAAGAACTACAGCTGAGGATGAAGGAAGAAGGTTTGACATAGAGCGAGCTAAGCTTATGTTTAGTACAAACATTCCCCTTGAAACAAACACCAGATTTTAACAAAGTGCAAAGGTGAGCACAGGCCCAAAGTGGAAGGCTTTGAGCCTGAGCAGAAGTGAAGTCTCTATTCCCTGAGAAAAGTACAGGTAAAATGACTTTCAGAAAAGAAAGCTGCAGCAGCTACTGCCAACTTTAAAACAAAACTGCTGCTTGTATCAAACTGGACCAATATTCTTCTGACTGAGTCTTAGGACTCCCTTCTAACACCTTACAATGGGAAGTCAACATGCCCATGTCTTGCCACCAGATATCTGCTGATAAAGTGACTGATCATGTCTTGGCCTGATCACAGAAGGCCTCTGTTACCACACCAATCACTTCATTAATTCAAGCAGCAGTGATTTTTTGGTAGATACTGCAATTTAGGAAGTGGCCCTATGTGGATATTAGAGTGCTATTATATTACAACATTTAGTTTTCCTTTAAGATTTCAGAGAATTTGTCCACAAATGCTACAAAAATAATTTCAAAGACAGATTCCAAAGACTTGTTTTCATAAGCCAGAAAATGCAATAAGCAAAGAGAATTCGTGAAGAAAAGCCATCATCTTTAATTATCCTATAGCATCCTTCTTGTATCTTCCCCCTTCTAATCCAGAATACTTCTGTCCTAGTCAAAGCACAGGGAGACTTGCCTTTGAGATGAATCAGAGCTATGTAACTCTGAATGTCCCCTTCCTTTTCTGGTGAAGTAAGATGAGGAAGGTGATGAAGAGGCAGCCCACTGGTCAAAGCAGTCCAGTTTTGTGAGACAAAACCAAATCCTCTACTTCTGCTACTTGAGTTCCTGTTTAAGTGTGGCTGAGTAACAGGTCAAGCTTTTCAAAGGCAATTGCTAATTGCATACATCAGATTTTCTCAAGTGCTTGGTGTTACTGTGGGTTGTAGTCATTAAAAAGCTCAATGTCTACAACTGTGTTGAGAGATGACAGATCCTTTTTAAACATGGATACTTGGTGCACTTCATGTGCTCTTCAAAAAAAAAATGAAACAAAAACAACCCCAAACCAAACAACAAACAAAAAAACCCCTAGCCCCAAAACACACACCACCAAAAAAAAACCCAAACAAACCCCAAACAGGTTCTACACATTTCTTCCCCTACCAGAAAAAAAAATAAATTAAATCATAAGCAACTGCTTTGTCTATCTTCTTGGCCTCACTGCCCACCTCCGTTTCCAACCCACCTTATCTAACTCAGAAGTAATACAAAAAGAAACATTTAAGAAACACGCAACAATCTGCTAACCTTCTAAAAAGCCATGGAAAGGTTAACTTGGTCTAGACTCTGCTGTGAAGATGCTTCGTTTCAATAAAATACAAAATATTAGTGGCTGTTCATTTAATGAACATTTCCCATTCAGCAAAGGAATGGAGGCAAGCACATCAAGGAGGGTGGGGAACCAGACTGTGACCCCATCAGCAAAGACTGCACATGACACTGAGCAAAATTTTAAATTTTGTTTGTCTCAAATATCTTATTATTTTGCCTTACAAATTCATTAAGGGTTTTTAATGGAATATTTATGTAATATGTATTTGATACTAAACATTATAGGAATGGATGAAGTGTTGATGAGGATGTTAATACTAACAAAAAGTAGAGTGACATAGCCAGGCTTTGATACTAGCCCAGAAAAACACTTAGAAGAGAAGCTAAATTTCTGTATTTTTTGTGTGACATTCTTATACAACAGCAATTACAGTCTTATTCTTGCTGGGATTCAGTCCCTACAACACAGAGCAGAGAGGGAGGCATGGACTGTCAGCAGTGTATAGGAGCAGCCAGCTAGAGTAAGAGCTCTGGGATGTGGACAGGCTTGGTCCTTGCATAGGTCTCCTGGCACTGCAGATCAGCCCAGGTTATGGTGTTTTGTTATACCTCTCGTGTACAGGCTATTGTAGTATTTACAAAAAAAGAGAATGTAATTAAGACAGTCACATGTCCGTGCTCCCACACACCTCCCCCACCTCAACCTCTTTTTTCTTCCCTTTTTTCCTTCTCCTCCTCTCAGGCTTGGGACAGAGGCCTGAAAGGGGTATTTTGTAATTTCATTTTCCTTCTCCAACTTCTCTAAGCCCTCTCACCCTTGTGGATCTTAAAAGCAAAAGTTATTCTTAATTAACCTGATTGCACTAGAAGCCTCATGGCAGAAGCAAAGACACCATAGCTTCGCATGCAAAGCTGTTGCTGTCCTGGCCCAGCAGACCAGGAGTTCTGCATGTTCTACACCCAGCCTTAGCTTTTGCGATAAAGCTTATCTGCACACACACAGAGGAGCACATAGAGGAAATGACAGTAGGGGACCCCAAATTATCCCCTGCCCCAGCTACTCCCAGGCTCATCCCAGTAGCCATCAGCCCATCAAAGGCCCATCTCTGCAAGTCCCAGGAGAGCCTCAGCCACATTGCCCAGGCATTGGCCCATCAACAAGGGACAACAGCAGCACCTCTCCAGAGCATCTTTTGGACTCTGCCTAGGGGTATTGGGCACATTATAGGATGCAAGGGAAGAACATTTTGGGATTGCACAAGACTTAAGGGTTTTTTTTTTGGCAGGGGGAACAAGAGTGTAAAAATGGAGGAATAAGGGAATCAAAAGGGCCAAACTCAAATCAGCAGGTGGCTTGTCACGGCGCTTGTCTGGCCTTGACCTGCACCTGACCAGCACAGTCTGTCCTGTCTTTTCATTAAACTGTTTGCCCAAGGAGGGGACTCTCTATTCTGGGTACACGCATGTGTGTATGTGTGTTCAGGGCTCCAGTTACCAATTGGCACAAGTGCAGGTCTGCAAGTGAGCGTGTGACCACTAGCAAATATCAAGCAGGGCTTGCTGGTAAGTAGGTGAAGCACCCTGGGAGTCAACAGGCTGTCTGTCTCCAAGAGCAAGACCACTGGAGGACCTGGCTATGGAAGGATCAGTGGGGTTCTAGCCAGCTGCTTGCGAGGCTGTAGGGCCTGGGGGTCAATCAGAAACACCACCCCCCCCAACTCGTGTGCCTGTGTCTCTCCAATGGCAAGCCCATGGGTGGTGGGCTATCAGAAGGACGCAGGGGGTCCTGCCAATTAGAGTTCTGGACCGGCAGCCTGTGGGCTCATATGTCCGGGTGCCAGAAACTGGGGAGGCTGGGGTTCAGGGGCAGCTACCTGGTAGTCTGCAAGTCTAAGCCCAGCTGCTGGGGAGATCCACATTTTACGTATTTGTGTGCATACATAATTATATATGTAATTATAATTAGTAATAATTAATGGCAACTATTGGCAGTAATTCTAGTAATTAATATATATGCTAGTAATTAATATATCCTAGTAATGATATATCACAGAATTAATATATCGATACTACATAATTAATGGTGTGTGTATATATGGAGACAGACACATGTAATTATGTGTGAATGTTTCACACTAAGAGACCTTCATGTTGTTCAGCCAGAGAGGAGAACAGGACGAGGCCACTGGTGCCATTTGTGTGCCTGCCTGTGTTGATCTGCGTGGTCAGCCAGGTATGTGTGTGTTGTATACATGCGGGGAGGCGTATGCAGGGTGTGTGTGTGCATGCACACGCGCCTACTGGGAATACACACTCGGTCCC
>NW_009614595.1:0-230 GCF_000690535.1 Cariama cristata | reverse complement strand
GAGGCTTAACCCACCTAGATGGCCACTATCAACAGCCTTATCAAGAAGGCTGACTGAAAGCATTGACTTTACTCTCAGCCAAGTGACCAACTACTGCTTGCTTAACTAACAGCAGTTTCTGCCACTCACAGGAACACTGTGCCTGGGCTTCCCATGAGGGGTTAAGATTCTGTACAGGATCGTATTTCTTCTTGAGCCCTGGTTAAGAGAGTTAAGACAGGCCTCAAAAC
>NW_009614594.1:0-7451 GCF_000690535.1 Cariama cristata | reverse complement strand
TCCCGCCCTTCGGGAAGGGACGGAGAGAGCCGTGTGGGGCTGACACCCCCTCCCCGGGGTCGCTTACCTCAAAGGCAGCACCCCAGCGTCTCTCGCTGGGGCTTGGTTTTGAGGAGACACTTCGGGGATCCGCCCTCAACCGTAAGCCTCGGTGGGATCTCAGGACAGCCAAAGCATGGGGGTAATTGAGAGAGATCACACCTCAGCTGGGCTCAGGACCCCTTGGCTTTGTGAGGGGTAAAAACTCCACATAATAGTTAATGTTTTTGAGATACCAGTCTCCTACTCTTTTCAGAGGGCATTTCCTTTCAGTATTTCAGGCCACTTCTAAAAAAAAAAGTGAGGCCCAGACAGTCATTCTGTTACGTGTATGAAAGAACCTCTCCTGAGGGAAATGTGGGTAGATCTCAGCTCAAGATAACACACATGCATGTCATTTGGCTCATGGAAAGAGGGATAATAAAAAGTCTCCGGGAGAGCTACCCCCTCCAAGGACCTGATTGTCAGTCAGTTTCCTCTCTAGATCACAAGAGAGCCTGGATCAAGTGCTTTGCCACATAAGTGACCTCCTCAAGGAAAAGTTCAGATTTTAGAGAGAAAGGGAAGTTATACAATATCAATAGAGCTTGACTTGAATTAATAAGGCCACATTAATTCAACTAACACTTTAAATTTTAATTTCAGGTCTTCCCTTGAGAAGAACTCCAGGCAAGTGGGAGTTTCGTGTCTCCTAGCTAACTGTCAGGCAACAGCAAGAGGCAGGAGCAATGGCAGCTTAGGGAGGGGCAGTGTCCTCACCTACAAGGGCACAGTCCTGCAGGATCTGAACACGGCCAGGCTGGTGACAGTGACAGGTGCCATCAGCAGTCCCAGGCAAGGTAAGATACTGAGTCAAGTCCAAGGTCCATCCAAGAGACAGGATGGGAAACAAGTTACCTACAGCATAGGTCTCAAGTTCATCCAGGAGGACCAGCAAGCAACCCAGGCCAGCAGGAGATGGAACCAAGAACAGGCATATCTCTGGCATAGCTTAGGAAAGACCAGGCTCCCCTGGCATGATGCTTAAATGTGGTTCCTGGAACAATGAGCAGAGGGCATGGGTGTGGTGAGGAGCCAGGTGATGCTGGTCAGGGCCTCTTAGTGGTCACTTAGAGCCCTGACACTGATGTCTTCCAGTACTCCATACAGTCCCTCTACATTAGGGTGTTTGACTGTACTTGCTAAAAAGTATAAATATTCTTCAGTTGCTTGGTTGATTTTATTTTGTGAGATCAACCCTGACTTAGCACCAATTGAAATGAAATCAGAAATTCAGTCAGAGTTTGTCTGCTCAATTACAGATTTGCCTTCCTACTATTTAAATGTATTTGTGAATAGCTAGGGAAGGTTCAAGTTATTCAACTGTTGGGTGCCTTAAGCCTGAGAAATTTGAGAATTTGACTTTAGGGACCTCAAAAACAGGGTGAACACTTGATGTTGTGCTACACAAAGTGAGAGGATGAATGACAATGATATGGCAGGAGCAAAGACTCCAGAAAAGGGGAGACTAGGAGGAATCAATGAGTATTGAACATTAACAAAGAAAAAGGCTAGACTACTGTGAGATTTTGTGAGAGTTGTAGTTTCATCACTTGTGTTGTTCAGATGAAATCAGTTTTAATTAGATCTATTATTTTGTGATAAAATTGAGAATTAACTTATTTGGAATGTATACAGGAAAATGGTCTACCAAAGACCAGAAAGCAGCCTTTTTACCTCAGTTATGTCAATAGTGTCACTACATGTTAGGATTTAATCATGACTTTTGTGATACTTGAGGTCTTTTTTAGAGACTAATCTCCTGGTCATTTGATTTAGAGTGAGTTTCATTTTAGTACAATAGCTTAATCTTTCAAAGACATGGGGACTGTGTTTCTGTGATTGAGGAAAGAGTCTCTAGTGAGGGAAGGATGGGTGAATCTCAGCTCAAAAGCCACCAGTTGGTTGGCCAGATAATGTGTATGCGTCAGTCAGCTAATCAACATGTGATGTGGTTGCAACCAAGCAGTGTATTCAGAATTTATTACTGAAGAATTGACAGACCCACAGACAGCATAGCTGTATAGACTTTGTTCTCCAATTAAGTTAGGTTTAAGCAGAAGATATGCAAGAAAAACAAAAACCCAAAACCAAACCAAATGCAGTGGTAAATGTCATGGTTTCGGAGACTGATTCAAGACTTGGTGGGATTGCCAATACTGTGTTCAAAAGGGAGACCTCATGTAAGTCCTACAACTTCCCAGGATGGAGGAACGTCTAATTCCAGTCTAATAAGTATTTGTCTTTTGAAATGTCTTTATGCACCTTGTTCAGTTGCTAATAGCTATTTTCTTCCAAAACCTGAATTCCCATCCTTGTTTTTCTTTCTGATTCTTTTCAGCCCTCTGGGGGTGGTTTGCCCATCTTATCCTTTCTTTATTTGCTTCCATTGAGGTTCTGTTCATAACGGAATTCAACAACCATGGCAAAAAAAGATTTATCAGATAATCGAATCCAGAAGTGTTTCAATTCACCTTTTCAATTGAGCATTCCCAAATAAAATGGTCAAGAGATGTTTAGGAATATAGGACATTCTCAGTTATTTTTGTATTTCATATTGTTATTTTACTTTTGGAGATTTTTCTCGTCTTATTCAGAACTTAGATAACAATTTTCTACTCAGAATTATTGCTACACTGATTTGGAACAAATAAAATTACTTATCACAATTTTATGCTCAGTCTTTGTCGTGGTTTAACCCCAGCTGGCAATGGAGTACCAAGCAGCTGCTCACTCACTCCTCCCCCTACCCATGTGGGATGGGGAGGAGGATTGGAAAAAAGGTGAAACCTGTGGGTTGAGATAAGAACAGTTTAATAATTGAAATAAAATATAGTAATAATAATAATGAAAAGGGAGATAACAAAAAGAGAGTGAGAAATCAAACCCAAGAAGGACACATGATGCACAATACAATTTTTCACCACCCGCTGACTGATGCCCGGCCCTTCCCCAAGCGGCGATCAGCCCCTCCCAGCCAACTCCCCCCAGTTTATACACTGAGCATGATGTTCTATGGTATGGAATATCCCTTTGGGTACTTTGGGTCAGCTGTCCTGGCTACCCTCCTTCCCAGCTTCTTGTGCACCTCCTTGTCGGCAGAGCATGGGAACTGAAAAGTCCTTGACATAGAGTAAGCACTAAGCAATAACTAAAACATTAGTGTGTTATCAACATTATTCTCATACTAAATCCAAAACACAGCACTGTACCAGCTACTAGGAAGAAAATTATCCCAGCTGAAACCAGGACAGCATCCACCCCTTATTCTGTACTATTTACGTCATGCCCAGGTCCCACACTTTCCAATACATCCCAGTTAACCACCATCACTTTTCCTATCTTTTGACAGATATCATTCCCTTAGTCTATGGGCCATCCCTCTAAAGTGTCCGTTGAGTTCATTTAGTCCATGACTTTGGGCTCCGTCTGTCATAACAGTCTTTCAGGGCAGGAAAGATGGTGTGTCCTGTTGGCCTGTTGCATGCTGAAGCCAGTTCTGATTCCATCACTGCTGTGCTTGTCCAGTTTCATCAAAGTTCATTCTTCATTAATCTGGGTGATTTATACTGTAATACTCTTGATATGGCATATAGCAGCATAGAAGTGATGATGTACAGTGTTATATAACAGTTACCATCATACAGTTTAATTCAGTGGCTATTCTTACCCAAAATCAAATCCCCTTGGGGTACGCATTGGGCTTCCCCATCCTCCTGCATTACCCACCAAATGCACCCAGGTCCTCAAGCAGAGCCAGTCCCACGAATGAGTTTGCCTTTGCCTGAGGCAGGAGTAACCCAGACTGTTTTGCCTAGCATATTTTTTATATGCACTACAGGAACTTTATCCCCTTCTACAGTACATAAAAGTTTTGATTTGACAGGGCCAGCCCAATTTGCAGATCCTCTAGTGGTGAGTAACCAGGTGGCTTTTGCTAAATGTGTATCCCAATGTTAGAAGGTCCCAGTACCCATTGCTTTCAGTATAAACTTTAAAGTCCATTGTATTGTTCAAGTTTTCCAGAGGCTGGTGCATGATAGGGGATGTAATACACCCATTCAATGCCATGCTCTTTGGCCCAGGTGTCTATGAGGTTGTTTCGGAAATGAGTCCCGTTGTTTGACTCAGTTCTTTCAGGGATACCTTGTCCCCATGAGACTTGCTTTTGAAGGCCCAGCATAGTGTTCCAGGCGGTGGCATGGGGCACAGGATATGTTTCCAAGCCATCCGGTGGTTGCTTCCACCATTGTAAGCACATGGCGCTTGCCTTGGCAGGTTTGTGGGAGCGTCATGTAGTCAATCTGCCAGGCCTTCCCACATTTATATTTCAGCCATTGTCCTCCATACTAAAGAGGCTTTAACCGCTTGGCTTGCTTAATTGCAGCACATGTTTCACATTCATGGATGACCTGTGCAATAGTGTCCATGGTCAATTCCACCCCTCAATCATGAGCCCATCTGTATGTTGCATCTCTTCTTTGATGGCCTGAGGTGTCAAGGGCCAAGGAGCTATAAATAATTAACCCTTATGTTGCCAATCCAGATCCACCTGAGCCACTTCAGTCTTAGCAGCCTGATCCACCTGTTGGTTTTGATGTTCTTCAGTGGCCCAACTCTTGGGTACATGAGGATCTATGTGGCATACCTTCACAAACAGTCTCTCCACTCGGGCAGCAATATCTTGCCACAACCTGGCAGCCCAGATGGGTTTACCTCTGCGCTTCCAGCTGCTCTGCTGCCAGTGCTGCAACCACCCACCTAGGGCATCTGCCACCATACATGAGTCAGTATAGAGATAAAATATTGGCCATTTTTCTCACTCAGCAATGTCTAAAGCCAGCTGGATGGCTTTCACCTCTGCAAACTGACTCGATTCACCTTCTCCTTCAGCAGTTTCTTCTTGTAGGGGACTCTGTACAGCCACCTTCCATCTCTGATGCTTTCCTACAATATGGCAGGATCCATCAGTAAACAGGGCATATTGCTTCTCATTTTCTGTTAATTTATTATACAGTGGGGCCTCTTCAGCATGTGTCACATCCTCCTCTGGTGACATTCCAAAATCTTTGCCTTCCATGGGCCAGTCCATGATCACTTCCAAGATTCCCAGATGACTGGGATTTCCTATTCAAGCCCGTTGTGTGATCAGTGCGACCCACTTACTCCATGTGGCATCAGTTGCATGATGTGTAGAGGAGAGCATCCCTTTGCATGTCTAGCCCAGCACCAGCAGCCAGTGTGCCAGGAGGAGCTGTGCTTCAGTTCCCATCACTTCCAAAGCAGCTCAAACCCCTTCATAAGCTGCCAGTACCTCTTTTTAAGTTGGAGTATAGGGAGCCTCAGATCCTTTGAGTCCCTGACTGCAAAACCCTAGGGGTCAACCTCAAATCTCCCCTGGTACTTTCTGCCAGAGGCTCCAAGTAGGGCCATTCTACCTGGTTGCAATGTAGAGCACATTTTTTACACCTTGCCCTGCCCGGACTGGCCCAAGGGCTACTGCATGAACTATCTCCTGTTTCATTTGTTCAAAGGCTTGTTGTTGCTCAGGGGCCCATTTGAATCCATTCTTCTTCCAGGACCTATCCTCTTTTTGATGCTGGAATTCCTGGAATAGTTTTTCACAGTTTGGACAGTTTTTCCACAGCTGAGACACAGGTCCATAGGGAGGAAGAGAGATTGTCTTCATATTGCCGGAGTGCCTCTTCATCTCTCCAGGTCATTACTGCCAATGAGTTGGTTTATGACAATGGTGCGCTCCATACAAATTTCCACCACATGGGCCATGTGCATTGGACTTCACCCAGATCTGTGGGTGACTGCATGTTGTTGGGGCCATAATAAATCATCCTTAGCACAGCTAATTCCTTCAGGTACTGGATATCTCTCTCCATGGTGGTCTGCTTGCCTGGGTGACATATAACGTCTTCCTTGAAGAGATACCTTTCCTTCACACTTGACAGGAGTTGCCTCTAGAGGTTGAGGACTTGTGTCCCTTTTCGAATTGCCTTGTCAATGCCCCCTTCCCTAGAAAGTGATTCCCCACCCTCTAATTCCAGGCTATTAACTCCATTATCCCAGCATCAGAGCAGTCAGGTGATAATGTGCTCACCTGGATGATGATACCTGAAATCTTTTCACATACCCTGCAGCTCACTCAGGGATAGGGATCGAGTGGTTACCTCTTGTTCTGCCTCTTCCTCCTGTTCTTGTGAAGGCCCTGCTTTGTCCTCCTTTGCTAAATGAGCTGCCTTTCATGTCTGTTTCTTCTTTTGTATAGCTGCGACTGATACCGGCCCATGTTGGTTCTATGGTTCAGCTGCATCTGCATCACCCTTTGCTGGGGTCTGAGTAGCTGCAGTGCCTGTCGTGGGGGCTGGAGTAGACACAGTGCCTGTCACTTTGTCATCAGATCCATAGACCCTCTTTTCCCCTTGAGGGTACTGACTAGTGTTGAACAGGGTCAGTAGGCATGGGCCAGGCCCCAGCACGTTGCAGTGATTTGTGTGTCTCGAATTGCAGGGGGACAGCATACTTCTTCCAGATATTTTACTAGTTTTTCCGGATTCTGCACTTGTTCAGGGGTGAAGTTCCAAAATACTGGAGGTACCCAGTGTCCTAGGCACTTGCCCATACTATCCCACATACCCTGCTGCTCATAACTATCCAGCCTCGGGGCAGATCTCTGGATGGTATTCTTAAATACTTGTTTAACCTTAAACAAGACCTGGAACACATTCAGCAGCATGCTGGTTCCTAGCAATAGGATTATGCTGTTTTCAACATCCCAAGTATATTAAAAAATGTCAAAATTCTCAAACGCTATTGTAATTAGCCTGACGGGGAAGGGGAAGATGTCTCCTCCATAGGTTGGCTTTCTGAGAAGGTAAAAGGTGTCATTATTGACGGTTCCCGATAGATGGCTCCCAAAGTACAGAGATGACGGCAATGCTGAGTACAAATACCAGATTAGTCTCACGACCAGCAATTCCATCATATCGCAAACCAGTGTTACAAAGTGCAGCAACATGATAACCTTAGCCCCGCTCCCAGAGGTGATAAACAGCAGAACAGGGAACATATGCTGCAAGTAAGGTGTTGCACAATGCAACTCCGAGAACCAGCACAGCTCTGAGAGCAAATAAATCAACATTCTGACCAGCAACTGTTAAAGTAACACAATGAATGCTTATAACAAATTTGTTCTAATGCGTTCTAGTCAGATTTGTCATTATCTCAAACCGTTGTGCCCCACGTTGGGCACAAAAAAAGACTGTCATAGTTTAACCCCAGCCAGCAACCAAGTACCACGCAGCTGCTCGCTCACTGTTTCCCCTATCCCACGTGGGATGGGGAGGAGAATTGGAAAAAAG
>NW_009614593.1:27658-39013 GCF_000690535.1 Cariama cristata | reverse complement strand
GGAAAAAATTACATATTTTTAAAAGAGAGCACGGATTAAGACTTAAAAATAATAATAATAAAATAATAATAAATAAGTAGGACAGCCCAAAGTAGACTTTAAGGGAAACAAAGACCCCGGGAAGTTCTGTTCTGTTTAGTTTATAAATATATATATATTTTTATTTGTTCTTTTGTTTCATTGTTTTGTTTGTTGTTGTTGTTTTTTTCCTCCTCTCCTGGATATTTATTTCTTTGGTATTTTGAATAGATGTTTTAAATGATATGAACCGGACCTTCAAGAGCCTTAAATAGTTTCTTTGATAATTTATTATCATGTGAACTGTACTCACAGAGGAAAAAATTATTTTGTGAGGCCGAGCAAAACTGCGCAGAGTCTATTTTTCTACATGTCACGTGTGTCCTGACTTTCAGACAGCAAAATCCTGTACTTTTCCATCTCTCCATTACATCGCTCCTTCATTTCAGCAAGTCTAAAAAGCAAGCAAGCAAGCAAGCAAACACACAAAAAAAGACAAACTTCATGGGGGTCCGTAAATTATATTTTTATACACAGAATTGTAAATTAGATTTTTTTGAGAGATCAATACTTAACTGAATCACATTTCGTTTTTTGAAATAGTGTAAAATATGAGAATATATTATTTTAATTTAAATAGTTTCAACTGTAACGTCATTTCCTGTATTGTTTTTCATGTTTTGCTTTGTAAAAACACCATTTGGCCATGTTCATGGAAGTCAAGACTGTTACACAAACTTTTTATTTGCAAAAACCGTAAGAAACTTTGTTATTTTTAACTTCAAAAAAAAAATTTATTAGAAAATAATATTTTTTAAAAAGCGCACATGGCAGCAATTCTGTGACAATGGAGACGGTAGTTTGTACAGAGGGGAGAAAAGGATGTTTTGCATTAATAAATTGAGAAATAACTGCTGTAAATTTACTAAAATGTATTTTTGAATATTTTGTAATAGTTTTAATAGTTTTATAGAAATAAAATGTGCCATGCACAGTCTGGTTAGTATATAATAACTAAGAGTTCCTGGTCCATCCCATTTTTTTAATTTTTTTTTCCTTTTTGCTTAGTGGTTTAGGAAACACGATGCCTAAAGGAGTGCCCATCATTTTATTTAGATGTGTTGCTTATAACTTTTAATTTTAGTACTTTAACTAAAGAAACGAATCCATCACATCCGCGCGTAACCTGGAATCTCTTGTACTAACAGTAGAACCTCACTTATTTGCACAAGCGACTGGGAGATGCGTTTTCCCTTCGCCGGAGCCCCGGTTCCCCATCCGCGCTCAGGCGATGCTCCCCTCTTCCAGCTCCAGCCCCGGCTCCGTGTCCACCTCCCGCTCTGGTCCAGAGACCAGAGATGGCTCCTAAAATTTATTTCTGAGGGCATTAAATCAAGTTTGCCCTTTGAAGCATGTTAACCTGAAGCCAGGCAGCTGCCTTCACCTTGTGGTGGCACCGGGATTTTGATCGGCTTTAATTTGGGTGCCCAGAAGATGGAAATCTGGGGGAGAGACGCTGACTTTGTTGAATTGATAGGGTTTCATGTGGCTGATGCTGGAAGGAGATGGCCACCAGATTTGGCCACCTTGCCTGGGTAACAATGTGTGGCTTGGAGTCACCAAGAAAAGAGCAAAACATCTTTCGCAAAACAAAAAAAAAAGGGATAAAAATTTGTTCATTTATTTTGAGAGACGTTCCTTAGTTGTAACGCATCAGAGCCTGTCCTGAGCCATCGATGGGTGAACATATTGGAGATGTGTTTTAGGAGCCGAGTGGTGGGGCCGGTGCTGTCTCCCCTGCCTGGTCCAGCCCCAAGCCCCACCGAGGGGCTTGTCCTCGACAGGTGCCGATGAGTGAGGTTCTGCTGCGCTGTGTGCTCCTCCCCGGAGGGTTTCCAGGATCCCTTTTAAAATTTTGCAAAACATTGTGTGTGCGTGTGTGTGCACGTCTGCGACAGGACCGTGCCGGAAGGGAGCTTTCCTTGAATGTCTTCTCACCTTTTCTTCGGTTTCTGTTACTCGCTGGTCTAGGACATTCAGCCATCGGGCAGCCTTTTCCTCCAGAGACACAGCTACGTCCTCCATCGGGATGGGCAGCAGCTCCAGGTGGCCTCCTGGGATGTCCTTGCCTGGAGTCACCTCCAGAAAGCGTAGACCATGCTCTTCCACGTTGAAAACCTGGGAGTTTCCAGAGCGATGCCAGGAGCTGGTGGCCAAGCCCCGGGCACAAGCACCCCCGTGTCAAGCCCTAACAGATGGATGTGGTCTCTCCTTCCCAGTAGCTTCCAGTCCAGGGCCAATTCCACCCTCCGAAGCTCGGACATGGCCTGGGTGGTGAGACTTCGGTGTGACCATTGGCGTGCTCCAGTGTCTGTGTGGACCGCTGGCATAGGAACCAAGCCACCCTAATTCCCACACGGTGTGGGGCAACGCAGGGGACTATGGACTGCCCGGTGGGTGCCGGGGACCTGTTCCCCACCCTAGCTTGGACTCTACCACCTCTGTGTCTTTGGGGTCTGCCGGTGCGTCAGGGGCTGCAAACGCGGCTGGTTTGGGGCATGTAAAAATGTGATTGTGTCTGGCCTTTGTACGGCGGTGTCTGGGCATCTCAGCTCGCTTACCCCTGTCTCAGAAAGGTGGCTGGCATTTTATGAAGCCTTTACACTCAAAAAATGACTATGTTGGACCCTACTTTCTCCAGAGGTCAGGCAGTGGAGGTGTTTAGAGATGTCAGTGATCAAACTTCAAGCCATGGGCTTGGGGGCTTCGGTCTAAATAATAATTGAGATGAAAAAGACCCATTAGACCAGAGCCCACTCATATGTCCGAGTAGGGTACGTGCCCCGGTAGGGACCATATCAGAGGTTACCGCATTTAATCTTCACCAAAAGGCTGAGATGAGCTCAGATCTTTGTGGTGCGAGAGAAGCTAAGATGCTGTCTTATACTAGGATCAACCTATTTTGCCAAGCAAAGAAATGCTGTGCCATGTTCTCCATCACACGTATTTCGAGTGACTGTATGCCTCCCTCTCATCATATATTTATTACATCTCTTTCTTCAGCACCTCACATCCAGATCACCCCTCCGTGGTATACATTAGAAGTGCTTCGTTAGATGGATCAATCCAACCTATAGCTACACCTCTCGTATGAAGGATGTACTGTCATAACATTGTGCAAAACGTCTAGGAGATGTCACCGTCCATTTTCAGGGTCCAAGTATGGCAATAGTTTGTATAAAATGTACACATAGTGGTGGCTACAGAATAGTTTATGACTAAATACATATCTATTACTGTTAAAATAATGTATAAGAATGTACTTGAAGCAATTATCCTTGTGCTCTGTTGTCTGAATAATTAAAGAAATTACAGAGACTTCCTGAAATGGGTGTTATGTGATGGTATTCCTATAGCACACTCTCAGCTCTGCAGTTTTTCCCCCGGTGACATTGAAATGGGATGTGGGGAGCCTGGCGCTCAGTCCTGTGGGATTTGGCACAGAACCCTTCAAACGCGGCAGGAATGATGCCCGTGCTGCTTCGTGTGATGGTGGCAACCTCTCTCTTCTCCCAGCTAGAGCCAACTAGACTGTCTGTCATTTACCTGTGAAATACTGCATGGCTTTGCAAAGCCAACTCATTTGGTTGGGTTTTGGGGGGAGACAGAAGTGCCCTGAAGGTCAGCCCACCAGCCACCAGCTGCTGCCCCTCCTTCTCAGTCTCCCCCATCCAAGCCAACATGAGAAATGACCTTAGTCAAACTGGGGCTAGTTTGTGTTTATCTGACTGGTCTTCCGCGCAGTGCCCCAGTGCTCAAACACCAGGTAAACCAACCAAAGGGAAGTTGGATGTGCCGGTAAAAGAAGATCACATCCACGGTGCAATTAAAATCCAGGTCAAGCAGTGGAGTAAATCAGGGGCTTTCACAGCCAGGTAGCTGTGCCACAGCCAGCAGCTCTTTGTGCCCTCACATATGAAAGTTTGCTTAGCTATATCTTTTTATATATACATGCACATATATGTATACATATACAACATTATTCTCCCTGTATTAAGAGCTCAGCATATCCTACCGGGCTATAAATATGTTTACATTGGCCCTCCTGAGCGTTTCACATCACGCCAAGGTTGAGCAGGCGATGTAAATCAGCCCAGTTGGGTGATAATTGGGCAGCAGTTTTGCAACTCCAGTACAACATTTATTTCAGTTACAGGGGGAAGGAAATCAGAAAGAGCATTTTATTTTATTCATTACTGCAAGCCATAAGGGACCACTAGATTTCCTAAGCTTTTGAAATTCTCTCTTCAGCAATTTCTGACTTAAAAGTAGTGCAAACTTTACTAAAAAAAAAAAAAAAAAAAAAAAGTCAATTTTCCATGTACAGAACATTTCAGAGCTTTTAACGGAGCGGTGTTAATATGATCCTTGGCCTATGCAGGCTGAAAGGGAAAAATAATCTTTAGAAAGTGCATCTTTACAAGCAATGGGATTGTCGCAGATTTTGATGGGAGCAGGATGAAGCCTGCAAGCATTGTTTATGCTGAGATTGTTAAATATAATTTTGAATACTTTGCATTTGGGATGTTTAGGCTTAAGTATTCAAATAATTTTGGTTTTCAGGACTGAAAAGAAGTGAGCAAATCCAGGAAATAGGAGTTCAATAATCCTGTCCTGGTTCCAGTAAAATTAAGAGCAGCATCCAAAGCTGATTCGGGTGCACAGGGAGTTGCTCTGTTGCCCTAAAGCCCCAGTGCAGGATCCTATATAACTTCTTTTCCTTCCATTTTTAAGTGAGAGCAAGCCAGCTCTTCAGGCAAATACTACTGCAAATCAGGAGTGAAACCACAAGGTCAGGAAATCTGTTCGGGGTAAAAATATTTGTTTTGATGTCCTGTGACCTAAATGTGAAATAAATATTAGATTTGCTCAGTTTGGTGTAAACAAATGTCTGTTCCTATTACCGAGGAGGAGAGGTGACAAGGGATGCTCTGTGTGGCGTGACCGCTGAGGGTCCCTTGGCCACCAAACTCGTGTCTGGCTGCTGCCCAAGGGCAGGAGGCCTCGGACGTGGGCAGGGGAGCAGGGGTGCTGTGGGAGCACCATGTACTTTGTGTAGCTCTACCCAGCTCGCTTGGCTCTGGGGACGGCACGGGGATCCCTTCCTTACCCCATCGCTGGGGCAATGCTTGTCTGGACCAGCTCTCTGGGACACCACGACGTCTCCCTTGAAAAGGGGATGTGCTCACAGGAAAAATGTATTTGGGAAAGCTGTATCATTCCAAGTCTTGAGTGTTTTGATGGTATCCACAACAAAGGAATGGATGATAAATCTGTATGCAATTACAGCAACCTTCTTTCGGTATCAGGACACACAGACGCTGTGTCACAGACCTGTCATAGGGGCTCTCTGGGTGGAGGAAGCTTATTTTACAAGCAGGGTACAGCTCAGGCTTTGGTTAGTTTGGAGCATTAAAATATTTCATGAGCTTTTTTCAAACAATTTGGGCTGGAAGGGGCTTCTGGTGGTCCCGGGTCCAACCCCGGCCCATCTGAGGCCGGTTTAGAGGATGCTGCTGGAGACCATCTTCCACCAGGTCCCACTTGTCTCCAAGGATGGAGAGCCACCAACCCTCTGGGTAACTGCTATTGTTAAATAAGCTAACATTTTGCCTAAATATTGCACTATCATGTTGTGTCTACTAAGAATCTTCCTTTATATTCTCTTTGTATTTCTTCTGGAGGGAAAGAAACACAAGAATTAAAACAAGATTAGTTTTAAGAAATCCTAGGTTCAAAATCTGGGATGTTGAGAATTCTGCCAAGCTCTGCTTCTGCTCCTACAGCCCGCACGGAGCAGAGACAGCTGAAACATTACTCGCTCAGCTAGCCTCTTCTCTGTAAGTCTGTCCCGTCCTGTTTTTTACAGCAGTAAGCACTGTTTTTAATTATTAAACTGTGATGAATGCAAATAAATATTAGTCTCAGAATTGCTCATGAACAATTCTCTTGGAATAGTCACCGTTTTGGTGTAAGCTTTGTTGGTTTTGCCAAATGATGCCCTTTCTACTCTGCAAAGTTTTTCTAGAAACAGAGCGTAATAAATGTACAGTATCAAACAAGTCTGTTCTGGCACAGTATTTGTATGAATAATCATTTTGTGCTAACACCAGTGGAAGCTATGGGGTTCACAGGCATCAAAAAGTCCAACTGCCATTCAAATATTTGCAAATAATGAATCATGTGATCCCACAAATAACAACAAACCAACCTGGTTGCTTTCATTGAGGAAAATGATTATGAATCACCGTGTACTGTGGGCTCAATCCAACAACCACCAGCGTCAAAAGGAGTCTTTCCACAACTTCAAACAGGCAGGGAGCTGAGCTGTGTTTGCTCAGCTTTACTCGGTGTATCCCTTGCCTTCATATTGCATGATTAAATAACAGGATTTATCAGGCAAGCAGGAATTTCCTAGAGCAGCCAAGATTGGGCAAATGTCATCTCCTGACTGCATATGTGCAGCTCCCACTGATGTCAGTAGGGTTATGTATGGGCAAAATGAGGTCAGGCTGTGTTGTCCTACTTTACGTGCCCTGTGGTATTACACTCAATTAAGTTTTGTCTCCCAGGACGCAGCCTTGCTCGCACTTAAGTCACCAGGAACTTTGTCACTACACAACAGCGCGGGAGAAGGCATGAAATACTCGTCTTTGATCTAGAGTGCAATAAGGTTTAACTCATGTATTTAGGAGCAGACAGCTGCACTTTGAAAAGGGGGTTTTACATTTCATAGGAAAAAAAAAAAAACAAACATGAAATCCCAATGGGGAGAATCTTCAGGAGAAGGTAACAGCTTTGCAAGCTCATGTGGAGCCTTGCAGAGCATGGTGGCCTCAGCAAGGTCTTCTTCCCAAGGCATCTTCCTTGCCCTCTGCCAACAGCTCCCCACAGTCCCTTGCAGAAAGATCCTGAATATCACAGGCAACACTTTTCAGGTAGCGCGGGAGAATCAGCCACATCTGTGTGGGTGACCACAAGCTAGACTACTTTGAAAATATTAACCACTGGTTATGAAGTGAAACTATAAATAGCCGTAGGAATGCCAGTTGATGGAGAAAGCAATAAAAAAAATCCCTCATTACAGACAAACAAGTTGCCAGAACGATGCTGTGCTTTGAGTGAACCGGGTTTGGTCCTTGCCCCTTTGATGGGGTTTCTTCTGATTTTGAGCAAGTAACTTGTTGTCTCTGCTTTCATCAGAGATGTGCAGAAAAACATCTCTGAGGATAATTTTATGTGGTCTACATGATGAGAAATACAATGATTCAGATATCATCTACTGCCTGTGTGTCACTCGGGGATCTCCTCTGCGCGTACATGGTGAAATCCAAGGACAATCCAGAACCTTTACATGGCAGCCTATTTGAAAGCCCTCTTATTTATAAATTGGTTAACAAATTGAATTTAATTTTTAAATCTCTCACACCTGCCAGTATTAGGTATTTTATAAATAAAATAAGCATGCTTCCCATAGAATTTTTAAGTCCATTCTAAACACCTTTGGAAAGGAGGACAGATAGCTTTTTACATGATGTTAACCACACACGTAAGTCACAAGAAGGACCCACAAGGCAGTAGCCAGCTCAAGGCTAAGACACGATTTTGGCTTCTGGTTGTGTCTCCATGTGTCTCAGTGTAGTCAGTGGGGCCTGGAGGGCAGTTTGGTTCCCCCTGAAGTAGATATCTGCTGGCTGGATGGAGTGGTCTGGGTGGACAAGATCTTCATGGACTCATGAGGGAGCTGAGACACCAAGAGCTCACAGAGACACTTGCAATTATGTGTCTGAATGTAGGTGTCTTAACTTAGAGCTGAATCCTGCCCAAAATGTCACTTCAGCCCTCTGTTTTCTGCAGAGGCTCCCCATGGGATCCTAGGTTACATTTGGGGTGTCTTTGACTTATCCAGTGGTCCTGGTGTGGGGTGCATATGGACTTTCCATAGCTCTGTAGAGTGACAGAGCTCTGGGCGTTGATGTATTTGTCCCCACTCTGTGTCCATGCTGGGGTAAGCCCAGTGCAGTCCGAAGCCAGAGCTTTCTCTGGGGCTGGTCCTCCGCTGTGGGACAAGATCAGGACTTCAGAGCGGCCACAAACCTCAGCACCTCTCTTTCCAAAAGTGAGGCACGCTTGTTCAGCCTTGCCTGCATTGCTATAAACACCATGCACGTACAGTGTAGTTAATTAAAACTATTCCCACTCAATTTTCCCCTGGGGGAAGGAAGGGAGAAGAGATAGATGCTCATGGGAGAGGTGCTCGTCACATTGCTTAATGTGATCTGGAGAGGGACATGCAGTGCCTTGGGGATAAAAAGCGGCAGAGAGCTGAGGGAGCACCATGGAGCGCATCGAGAGCTGTCCCTGGAAAGAAATTTCCCTTAATCTGTGCACTGTTGAAAGGAAGAAGCATTGTGTTTCTAGGAGAGAAAACAAGAGACCAAGACCATCCACTCTCCAAGGTGAGGAGGCGTGGATGGAGGCTTGCCCTGACACCCACCCATTGTTGACTCCTTGCTTAGAGCCTTATGGGATCTCAGGAACCTCTCATCCTCCAAAGCCCAGTTTTTGGGCAACTCATGGTAAGGACAGAAGTCACAAGCGGTTGGGTGTGGGCATGACACAGCCGGGACTGTGCACTGGGGCTCTGTCTCGGTGATTCAGCCCTGACGCCAGGAGTTGTCCCGGGCGTCAGACACCGAGTAAGAAGAACAGCCTACAGCTCTTCCACTTGCTGCTCCTGAGTTACTCATGGAAACACCAGGGAGTCATTCGGGCCTTTATTTTGGATGCAAATAAATGCCTTTATTTTTGGATTGCTTGTGGATGCAAAAGGGCTCCTTCATGGAGAGTGAGTACCCTGGTCCCTGTAAACAACGCTGTGACTTGCGGGGATGCTTTCCACCTCTGGGAGAGGCCTGTTTCCCAAGCACGAGGGCAGGTATACTCTGCGCTGAGGACATAGGACAAGTCCTTCTGAAGCATTTTCGCTTCAAGTCAGCTCTGATGTCTTGCTTTTGTCAGTGCTGAGCAGCCTGGCACTGAGATGGTGGTGCCTCCGTGGGAGGGATGCAGCCAGTACCCAACAGTGCATGGGGTCATGCTGCTTCATCGGGTCCCCTGGTGCCTTCCAGCAGGTGTTGAACAATACTGGGTGCAGAAGAAAAGGTGGAGCTTTGTGGGACCTCACTGGTGGGCCCTGGCAGATGCTGCAGTGGTTTGCAGCAAAGGACCTAAGCACTACCAAGGGATTTCCACCTCCCTGGATAATATCCCAGAGATGCAAAGGGGTTTTGCTTTTCTCAAACCAGGAATAAACCAACTGCATTTAGTGATGGGTAGGATGCTGATGCTCATCAAGGCAGGGGGATTGTCTCCATCAGCCCCTGTCCTGTCAGGGACTGAACGGGCAGGTGGCTGGGCGACAGCAATGCCATTTTGGAGGGAGCTGTGGCATGGGTTCCCCCCCTGGGGCTCAGGCACTTGTGACCCCACAACAAGAGGAGCTGGCAGGGTAGGGCCCAAGCGAGCCCAGATACCCAAAATGAATGAAAAGTTGGATTTCATGCTGTAGGTTCTCAAAGAGGCAAATTGTCACTTTACAAATCTAAAAGACGTCAAGTTTGGTCTCCCTTTGGAGTTGCTCTTTGCAGCAGGAAAACATTTCGCCTGATCATGAGGTGTTCAGTTTTCGTTTTTTTTTTGTTTTTCATCTAGGAAATGCCTGCACTTTGGTTATCAACCAAAGCTGAGAGTGAAACACACCTAAATATTATTTCACCTTTGGCTATAACAGAATAAGCAGCAAAATTAGAATATCTGCTCGCAGATTTATACATCGGAGCTATTATTTTCCTATTTATGGGGATCCTGACAGGACAGAACTATTTATTGAGAGTTAAATAATGACATCTGTTATCATGAATATCAAATCCAGTGGAAGCTGTTTCATATTAAAAAAGAAACTCAAGGCCAAATTTCCTCTTGATGAATATAAGCACAGCTTTATAAACTTCTTTAAAGTTTCACTCTTTACACCAGAATAAAATTCAGGCCAAGGAGCTTCTATAAACAAGCACTATACACACGTGCAAAAACAGTTTGCTTTTTAAAAACGTCTCACTGAAAAAAAAAAAAAGAAGCAGAAACAAAACCTCAGACCTTTTAGGATATGTTCCTTTAGGTGGAATCAAAGTGACCTCTAGTGATTCCCCATTAACCGTGCAGCTCGGCAGCCGCCAGCACAGAGCACGAGTGGTGCAATGGTGCGCTGCTCTCTCATCTGATATAAATGTAATCGATACCTGATTACAGCTAAATTATAGCAATTAATGACTGTTACGATGACCATTCCTACAATTCAAGTATAAAATATTTTCCTAAGCTCTACTGTTTCTTTTCATGCAAGTCACATAGCGTTAAAAGAAGAGGATTGTTTTTATTAGCCCGTTAAAAATAAGCAACACAATGAATTTATTAGTAACTTATCATCCATGTGTCTTCTGGCACTGCTGACGTGCTGTTCTTTGGGAATAGGCAGGATAGGAAGTGTGCTAGATTTGTGATTTAACTCGTGTGTTCCTACTTTTTGGAACAGTCACAGGCTGGTCACAAAATTATTACCAGTTGTGTAGCGAGCGTGGAGTGCTCCTGGGGGGCTCAGCCGTACCCATGCCTGGGTTCAACCAGGCTGGACAACAGGAGAGAGATTTTCACCTCTACAAGGTCATTTTCTTCCTCCCTTACTGTCAAGTTTAAAAAAAAAAAGAGCTTAGAGAGAGGATGTTACAATTCGTCAGCAGTGAGGGAAACTAAAAATAAGTATCAGCCAAATTATGTCGGTTTACCATGAAAATCAATACAAAAGGGGGTTAGAAATGGGAAGTAATCATTCAGAGGCAATGCAGGGGAAGCTCAGTCAGCAGTGAGACAGTTGTGTGTGCTGGCCTGATATTCCCTAGGGATGTTTCAGGGTTGGGAAAGGCAGCAAAAATCATCGATTCCTTTGGCACAGGAGATAGGGACGGGCACGAAGGAGATGCTGAGCTCTGCTGAGACTCAGAATGCAGATTTTTTTTTAAAAGTATATCTTCCATAGGTTAGATGTGTCAATCTCTGAAGCAGAACTGGGTGAAAACCAGGACACTATTCCTGCCAAAAAAAATCACCCAACTGCTTTAGTTTCGTGCATGTCTCAAAGAAGTTAATCTCCAACCTCTGATTCTTTCCTGCCTCTTCTCCACATCCTTTAAAGACCATGAGGGTTGGCATCTGCAGGAA
>NW_009614593.1:10892-27618 GCF_000690535.1 Cariama cristata | reverse complement strand
CGGCTCTCTGCAATGGTCATGCCGAGAGCAAATTGCTGTTTGAATCCTTTCCAGGGCTGTTTTAGCATTCCCTGTAATTTTCGCAGAGGCTCTGCCGCAGCCGCTGTAATGAAACGTGCTCCCTTGTTGTGGTCAGTGCTACTTTCATCACCCACTTGCAATAAAGGTCCTTTTTTTTTTTTTTTGCCTGGATTTGTCAGCACCCTCCACTCCCACCAGCAAGTATTATTTAGGACATTCCTAAGATACGTTTCAGAAAGACTTCTCATGGAAACGAGAAGTTTTGCAACTGGTGTCATTCAACTCACTGGCTCAGCCTGACCCTCTGCCCGTCCCACCAGCCCTGCGAGGGATGCTGGGGGACCCTCCTGCCTGGGGGGGGGGGGGGGGTCCACGGTATAAAACTGGGCTGTGTTCTTAATAATTGCTGCTCTCTACCCCCAAAATGCCCAGGTCGGACCTAAACGCTGAGCTGTTGTCATGAACCTATAGTTTCACTTGCCACCACCCAGGAGCATCTTCTGAATTCAGTCTCCTCCATCCTGGGGCATGAAGCAACTTGAATGAGTAAAATTATGCACGTGTTTGTCCAGGGCTTAGAAATTAGCCAGAGAAGATGGATTTGTCATCAAATAATGAATCCAGTTACCAGAAAGACCCAGCCCAGGCTCTCTGCTCTGCCTGGGTAAGCCTTCTTCAGAGCCACGGCTGGGGCAGCCAAGTAACAGGTCCTATCCACATCTCTGTGTTAAGTCAAATATGACTCGACCTGTGTTTGCTTTTAAGGCTTAGAGACTGAAGGAAAACATTTTTATCTGTCGTGAGAAGCAAAGCCAATAAAACCAGCTAGGTAAGAAGAAGCAGGGAGCTCAACGCAGGATGATTTGGTGCTAACTCTGAATTATCTTTTAGTCCTAGTTATCTTTATTGGTGTTAAACTGAGCCAGTGTCCTTCTGTATTTTGGCTCCTTTCTTTCCCAAAGAAACTTGCACATTTTATTAAGCTCCTTATTAATTTTATTTTCATTTTAGATAAAATGATATAATTTTAATGAAAGGCAGCAGCTAGAAAAATGCATTTTGTCTTGAAAGAATCACTTTCTGCTAAAGAACCGTTTCCTTATTTTTAAAGCCAGGGTTGTGATAATCCAAAATACTTGCACAGCCTTTGAGTCTTAAACCTGAAAACTGTAAAAATATAATTTATTTTATACATGCATGCTGCGGGTTTATTTTTCCAGCTAAGGAATGAGAATACAGAAGCTGGTTTCACTTTTGTGGTCTAATAGGTCAGTGCAGATTTCCCATTTTAAACATGTGCAGCCATAAATACACAACAAAACCAATTGTAACTGCTGCCATGATCCAAACCCTAAATTAAAAACAAATACAAATTAGAAATCCCCTTTAGAAATCTCATCTGTCTAAAGCTGCTGAAATATCATCTTGATGACAGAACTTCTCAGATAACAACAGTGCATAATAGTTGGACTTTTTAGAGTATTTTTACTAAACCTCTTTTTTGTTTGCTTTGAATATCCTAATACTTAGAGGCATTTTTAAATTTCTGACTCTGTAAGCACGTGAATTTCAGATTATGTTGGTTTTTTTCAAGTTAGCTTCCAGCCTTCATCATTTGCAGCAAAGATATGAAGAAGGCGAACCCAAAATCTTGAAGACCTTGAGGCACGAAAAAAGAAAAAAAAAAAAAGGAAATTAAAATAAAACTTGAGTTTAAAAAGATATTTTTTATTTATGTCATGGTAAAGTTTGCACAGTTGAAGTTGGCATCAGGAGACAAGTCAAAAGTAGCACGGTGGAACGTTTAAATTCTTTGATGCTGGAAACTACAGAGAAGTATAAATCAGCCAGCTGGATACCAGCCCACCCAGCTCAGCCTGTCTATGAGAGAGTGGGTCACCCTGGTCCTCCATGGGCACTCGTTTGAAGGAGGTGAAACATGATGGTGCTGCATATTTTAGGAAAGGTTCACTGCTGTCTGAAGGAAAATTATCCTAAGGAAAATAGGTTTCACAACCTGCTCCTTAGAAAAGGTCTCATTGGATTTCTTGGGAATGAAAGCAATGGTGGAGTGCAGAAACAGAGACTACTCAAACAGCCTGGAGAAATAAGTGGTGCATAATATGCTCCTGCAGACCCTTCACAACTATCTGTGGAGTTTTGGTTTTCCTGCCCTGGCACCCAAGAGTGCATTTAGAAACGCCGGAGGAGGGAGGGAGTGAGAGGAAGGGCCAACACTGGGGCTGGGGTGGTCCCTTCTGCTCCCACCTCCCCAGCATCTCCTGACAGGGGTTTCCAAAGGGAGCCAACATCCCCAGTTTCCTCGATGGAAGCGAGTCACAAAATGCTAACAGCACAAGACTCCCTGGCTCTGGTGGGGCTGCGCAAGCCACCAAGCACATCTTGAGGCCAAAAGCAAAAAAAAGAGTTTGCCAACAAAACCTTGCGTTAACTGAAATTACGATGTCCTGATGCACTGCCCGAATACATCATGAAGCCCTTTGGAGGTATTGAGACTAATGGCTATTCTCCCTGCATCTTCCTGGGCTGTGTCTGTGTTTTAGCCAATTTTGTGATACCAATAAAGTGTTGAAAATGCATTTCTAGTCCTCTTCAGGCACTCTTGCACAAAGCAGAACCAGAAAATAACATAACTGCAGGCAGATTGCGCTCCTGGAGACAAGCTGGCAAGCCACTGAGCAGCAAAGAAACCAATCTTTTTTAGGTTTACAAGGAAAATTGCCAAAAGTCAGGTTTTGTAGCTCAGCTTTGCATAGGAAAGAGCTAAAGGTTCTTGAAACATCCAGATAAAGATGAAGCTGTGCCAGGGTAACTTTGCTCACCCTGCAGAGAGGAGGGAGTCAAAGATAACTGAAGTATTGCTTAAAAAGTACCTTGCCGTGGTTTGCAGGAGGCTGCTGATAGTGAACATGGGAGGGACAGAAAAATGGCCCAATGTAACAAGGGTGTGTATGGAAAATCACTGCATCCACCCTGGAAATTAAACTTGTTCTATTATGTCCTTAAAACAAGAAGCCTTGCTGCTCTCCATCCAAGAGCAGGAGGGAACTAACGTGGGAGATGATGCGCCCAGGGAGGATGATGTTAAACACATCCGTCAAATTGGCTGTGTCATCAGGTGACTGGACAACTGCGAAGGTAGAAACTCTAATTTGTGGTAGGGAGGAGGGGTCTTGAGGAAGTGCAAGGCAGATACCTTGACCCCAGCATTGCACAAGAAAACAGAATGGGTTTTGGATGAAAGAAGGATCAAAGACAGAGCGCCAAACAGAAAATGCAATACATAATACCACATTGATTAAGTCAGTTACTGTAGGATGGTTCTTTGATAAAGTCAGCGATTTTATTTTATTTTTAGACAAAACAATTGATCTAAGAAGAATTTGCGATGATGTTACCTTAGTATATGCTACCTAAGCCCAAGAAGATGGAAACAAGTGTGCAAGCTGAAGGCTTGGCAATGAGGGGCTGGGAAGGGCTCACTGTGAAAATGGAAGGAGGAGACAAATGGATTTCCTCAAGCATTGATTGTTTCACTCATCTATTCTAATACCCCTGGCAGAAATTTAGGAGTATGCTGTGGTGGGTGACAAGACAAAAACTGCCACGGTCAATAAAGGTGACCAAAATGCTGGTCAGGAAGCACAAGATGACCGTGACTAGATAATAGAAATGATGTGAAAATGAATGATCAAAAGTGCTCCTTGTGCACATAAGGAGTAAAAACAATTATTCCTATTAGAAATTGGAGGTAAGAGAGGAGAAATGAGTCCTACAGGCATTAGCCACCTCCATGTAACCGTCATGAATGTGGCAGACCCATGTAAAAAGTTCGTGTGATGCTAGGAGGTATCAGGCGAGGTATTTCCACCAGAGCTAGTGGAAAAGCTTTGGGAAGCAGCACATACACATAGGAAGGAAGGGGTTTTGAAGTTGAAGTTTTTGCTTAGGATTAGAGTGAGTCTGATGATGACAGAGATGTAGGAAGAAATCCAGGGGGGTGTGAACTCTGAAAGATGAAGGCTTACAGATGGGTTGTCTGCTGAAAGTTTGTCCATCTTTCATGTACATTAACACTGGTCAGTCACACCAGTCATGGAAAAATAAGCACTCAACAATACATCATGTCTCTCCAGGAATTTCATCAGGTTTCATAGATATCTCTATAGCTAATTACTTGTTATTCAAAGTAGTGTTTAACTTGCACTTATATATCAGAACAGATTTTCAGGGCTGACAAGCCCAGCCTATAGATGTAGGAGCAGCAGCTAAGAGACAGATAGATGTATAGGTCACACTGAAGATATCCAGCCAGATTCAAGCACTAGTAAATCAGGCATGTCAAACCCAGAGGTTAGGTGTTTGTGAGGAGAAAGCTTTAGACTCAGCTGTGGCGTGGTTGCACAGAGCCGCATCCCCGGATGGATGCCTGGGTTGGATGTCCAGATGAGATGCCTGGGGGGACTTGCTTCTGGCTGCCATTATTTTTGGTGGCTGCAGTGAAAGGGCTGGCATGACATGGGTTAGGAAGTGAAGTTATGATAGAATCATAGAATCATAGAATCGTTTGGGCTGGAAGGGACCTTTAGAGGTCATCTAGTCCAACGCCCCTGCGGTGAGCAGGGACATCTCCAACTAGACGAGGTTACTCAAAGCCCCATCTAGACTGACCTTGAATGCTCCCAGGGATGGGGCTTCTACCACCTCTCTGGGCAACCTGTTCTTGCGGTGTGGGCACAGGCCAGTTCTGCTCCTGTCCAGGAGCATCATCCCACCACAGAAGGGTGCACAGGGCAGCACCTGACGGAGGGTCCAATTTTGGGCTGTTCCTGCATGGAGAAACAGAGTGCACTGGTCAGAGCAGAGCTTAGTTTCTCCCCAGTATGACAAAGGGATCTTTGCCTGGTCAAACCTTCAAATGCAAAAACCCCACCCCAAACATCTGCCCCCAGCCCTGAGCAAGTCTCTGCTCTCAGCAGCATCTCTGCCTGCCCCACGTCCTGCCCACACCACAGCCTGCTGTGGGACCTGCCGAGCCCAGGCAATGCTCCGAAGCAGCTGACAGAGAGAGCTGAGGCTGCAAACCCGTAATTATTTAAGATGAATTTGTATGTCGTGCTGGCTCTTTATTTTCTCTTAGATTTGCTGGGTCAGTGCCTTGATCAGCGGGCAGGATGCTTCCAGGGTGAACACAGGCTCTGTGTTTGAGCACAGAGAGCCGGGCTTCGTGTTTGCTTTTTCCCAGCTCTGCATCCTTCCAAGGACCGGTGTGCCCAGCAGTGGGTCCGAGCCCCAGGTTAATGGGATCTCCAACCCCTGCTTGGGCGGAATGGTGAGCTTCCAATTCGACTACACAGCAGGCGTCTGTTTAAAGGCAGCCAAAAGGAACCAGGGAGGGCAGGGGAGCGGCTGGGGCCTTTCCCTCGTCAGGAATGCGGGTTGCTGAGTCACGGCCCCGCTGCCCATTGGGGATGCCCGCTCCAGCCCCCAAGCCCCGGAGCCCACGCTGCTGCCAGCCTCTGCTCCTGTCTGCTCCGGTTCCCAGTTCACCATTTCTAATAGTGAGCTTCCTGCTGTTCAAGAACCTGCTTTTCTTTAATATATCCACAGTTGTTACTGAATCAAAATCTTCCTTTTTTCAGCTTCACTCCAAGTAAAGAAAATTACAATTAACCTGATTCGGTTGTGAGTTAATTCATTTAATCTCCAGGTGCCCTTAGTCTTGAAATTAATACCCCTAAACCACTGCTAAATAGCATTCAAATCTCTTCCTTTAATTATGTGTATAATGAAGCTCATTTAGGAAGCAGTCAGCAGGATGGAGACTACATTGCAGGCTTTACGCCTCTTTCCCACTACCATCCAAATCGCTTTTTCCAGGTTAGGCTGGCACTCAGCACTTCGCTCCCCTGCCCTGGATGCGGCCGTGCCGGCAGCCCGGGGATGCTCTGCCATCCTGCCCAGCCTCCCAGCACCACCTGCCGACACTGGTCCTAAAAACAGCCTTGCACAGCAGCAGGGCCTGGGAATTTTGAGCTCTGGCAAATACAGAGAAGGAACGGCCTCGGTGGACTCAGTTTGTGGTGTGTTACGGTTTTCCCTGCCATCCACCAGCAGGTAAAGGGGTTTCACTGGTAGCGATTGCTTCTCCTTCCTCCCACCTCTCCCTGCATTAACCTTCCCCTCTGCCACACATCAGCCAGGCTCCCGCATCCCTCAAACACTGTAACTGAGCAACAAAACCGAGTGAAACTATTGTTTTCTACCTGATCTCCTCTGTAAGTCTGGAGAAAAGGAGTCCGAGGGGAGAGCTTATTGCTCTACAACTACCTGAAAGGAGGTTGTACCAAGGTGGGGTTGGTCTGTTATCCCAAGTAACCAGTGATAGAACAAGAGGAAACAGCCTCAAGTTGCGCCAGGGGAGGTTTAGATCAGGTATTAGGAAAAATTTCTTCACCAAAAGGGTTGTCAGGCATTGGAACAGGCTGCCCAGGGAAGTGGCTGAGTCACCATCCCTGGAGGTGTTTAAAAGACATGTAGATGTGGTGATTAGGGACATGGTTTAGTGGTGGGTTAACGGTTGGACTTGATGATATTAAAGGTCTTTTCCAACTTAAATGATTCCATGATTCTATGATACTTTGGTTTCCTACCTGGAGGAGGGCTGTCAGCTGGACAGTGTTTCCACTGAGTCCCCCAGAAAAGTTGTTGCTTCCATCAGCAAGGATAACACTAGAGCTTGGGCAATCTTCTCCCCTGAGGGTAAAACCCCGTAAAAGGACTGAGGACATACAAATCTTGCCATGGCCTCCTTCGGCCACTGCAATGATGGTGACAGAGAGGGCCAAACACCCGCAATGGGCTGCAAGCCTGCAGTGGTGGGCAGTGAGGGCAGGACGGGGAACAAGGCTGAGTCTAGATGCCCCGGCGCTGGGGGGTTTGAGCTCCTCTGCCATCATGGGGTGGCATGGATGGGGTACCTGGGCTCACATGCTCTGGTGCAATACTTAGCTTTTTACTTACTTAGCTTTTTGGCAAGGTGAATGTTTTCTTCCAAGGCAACTTTGGATGAGCATCTCAAGCTGGCCACCTCTCATGCAGAGGTCACCAGGCACCAGTCCGCCACCACCTCCAGCACCAGGAGTCGAGTAACCGGCTTCCCTCCGTGTTCTGCTTGGTCGCAGGTTGCAGCTGTCCAGCTCCTGGTACCGAGCATGAACATGGCCAGCTCGTGGCCACTCCGTGGCATGGACTTGTGTCCTGCAAGGGGCATCCTCCCCGCTGCCCCACACTGCAGCGGGCTGCATTTCAAGAGCTGGTTGCCTCCTTGTCTGTTCATTACACTTCTGTCTAAAGACTTTGCTTGGGATGTCAGGGGAAAAAAAAAGAAAAAAACACACCCAAACCCCTTGTAATTTGTTCCTGTAAATGGGTTTCAAGCCTGGTTACATCTCTGGCTCAGTCTGACCTAAGGTTTTTTTTCACACCCTTTCCAAAAGTACATGTTAAAACCGGTTCTCTGAGAATATTCTGGGGCATTTGGTATAAACAACACAGGTCTACAACAAGGGAGTTCTTTGGGGTTTTTTTTTTGTGTTTCCCTGGGGTATATTTAATAATGGCACAAGGATCATATTCCTATGGGAAATGCAATCTCGCTTTCCCTGTCCACTGCCAGCCCCCTGCCAGCCCCTGGGGAGCTCGGCAGTGCCCGGCCGGGCAGCCCATCCACCCACCGCACGCCTCTCGGCACACCAGCCCCTGCCCAGACCCCTGTCCCAGTACCTCTGGTCTTGGCATGAGCAGGCAAAACTCCAGCACGACCAACACCACGTTCAGCATCACTCCTCCCCAGTGCTCCGGCATCGCTTCTGCCCACCTCATTACTCCATGTGAGCTCATGTCCCTCTATCATGAAATCTTATTGTAGAGATAGGAGGAGGAAGGGGAAGGTAAGCACTTAAAATGGATATTTAATTCACGGAATGGATTAGAGATGGGCTCAGGCTCTGCTTGGGATGGAGGGACCCCTTCCCAAGTGGGCTGGGGCTCCCTCCATCCCATCATCTGTGCTAGAAGAGGCAGCACGAACAGGGCAGAGGGTTTGGGAGGGGAGCGGGAGGGGCTGTCCTGGGGGAAGAATTTCTCCTCGTGCCTGTGGGAATTGCATCATGAATTGCTGGCCTGGGGATGGGCAAAGGTGTGGTTGAAGGACATATATCAGACTCAATTATTTAACTTTATGAGGCTGAGGAAGAAGAAAAGCCCTTGTACCATCATGCCCAGCATGAGTCTTTGCAACCAGGGCCAAAAATCACCTTTCTTAATACCTTCTAGAGCGCTGGCAGCCATCGTTTGCTCTGCCTTTCACGCTGGCACATCCTCCCTTAAGATACACTTGCCAACATAGGGCAACTTAAAAAAAATCTGAGGACTTTTGTGGAGCTTGGCTTTCATGTCTCTTGTTATGGCTAACTTCACACCTTCACTCAGGAAGCAAACCCAAATATCTTGTAACTAAATATCACCCTCACGGAGAAGGTTCCCATCTCTTCTGTTGCCCAATCTTTTAAAAAACCAGGAGATTTAGAGCATGTCGGCACTTTTTCATTTGCTTTCAGGTTTTTGCTGTTTCAAAACGCTCACCTTCAAGACCTTGATGCCACGGACAGGAGTCTGTAAGGAGGTGTGCGCTGACGACCTGGATCCCGGAGATGGGGATTTAAGGACCCTCTGAAGTATGGTGGGAATGGGACCTGTGTTTCCCCACCGGCTGAGCTCCTCTGGTGCACCGTGGCCCAAAGCCTGGCTGGGGCTGTGTGCTGGGACTCCTCTCACCCCAACCCCTTCCTCTGCTTTGCAAAGAGGTTTTTAGAAAGGACAGAAGCAGCTGGGTACAAAGAGGAAAGCCTGAAGGGGAATAAACCCTGAATCACCTGCTTTTTCCAGGAGGGAGGAACACTCATTTCTTTCTGGTTGTCTCTGCACTGGAGTGTTTGGTCACCTGGACCATGCTTTGGCATTGAAGGTTTCTCCTCATCTCCCCTCAGTTCTTCTCCTGATCCCTGGGGTGAGCATCGCTTTCACCTGTCTCCTCACCCTGCAGCCAAGCCCCCTTGGCTGGAGATCCTGGGTCTGATTCAGCTCCATTCTAATGGACCAGCTGTATCAGCTGAATGTTCACAAGTCCATGGGGTCCGATGGGATTCAGCCCAGAGTTCTGAAGGAGCTAGCAGATGTTATGGGATGCCTCTCGATCACCTCCCAAAGGTCCTGGGAGCCTGGGGAGGTCCCCGCTGACTGGAAGCCAGCCTGTGTTATTCCAGTCTACAAAAAGGGCATGAGGCAAGACCCAGGGAACCACAGACCTGTTAGTCTAACCTCGGTTCCTGGAAAAATTGTGGAGAAGATTATACTCAGTACTATTGAAAGGCATTTAAATAATAATGCAATCATTAGGCACAGTCAACGTGGGTTCACAAAGCAAAAGTTCTGTCCTCAATGTTTATTTTTTAGCAGAAACATGAAGCTGTGAGGGCTGCTGGGCAATAATAATTAATTCAGTCATGTATTTTGATGTAACCTCAACGATGCAGTAACATAGTAAAACCAGAGAAATATAGCGGCATTCAAGCCATCACTGTCGTACTTATTTTTATGTCTCATTTCATGTTTCTTGCATGCTCCAAATATTCAGGGTTTGATTCAGCATGACCTGTGAGGATGCAGGTTTCACACTGGAGCACTGCAAGTCCTTTCCTTCCCTGATCTAAGTCAAGGTATTCACCCTCTCCAGCCTGCAAACAAATGCACTCATCGTATTTGTTCCCTGCAATTGATTAGAAAAGAAGAAAAAATAAGGTGCTTTTAGGTCCTAATGAACATCTTTGCAACAAGAAACACAAGGGCTCTTGCTTTGAAATAAAAAGGGCTAAGAGACACTTGCCAGTTTCAATGAATAATGCGGGGAATATTCTGGCTCTGGGCTGATCCCTGCAAGATGTTGTGTCAAGGTTTTGAATTTCCCTGGGACCAGAAAGCCAGGAAAGATGTGCTGAATCACCGAAGGAGATCACTTTATGCAAAAAACCCCCAAACCTTAGCACAAGATGCTCACCAGGGGTTTAAGCAACCAAGATGCAGGCATAGAAACTAGAAAAGGATCCTGCCTTCTCCCGGAACGGCCCCTTCATCAGCAGCATTCACAGTGTGAGGACCCATTTCACCTCTCTGAGAGGGGGTAATTATTTCTTGTCAGTTAGACTCAATCACTGAACTCTAAACAGCTGGTGGTAGAGAACCATTTAGCCTCATTTACCACCGTGATAGCCTTTTAGCTCTTCCACATTTCACACGGTCTCTGCCATCTCACCCATAAATTCTCCTTAAAAAAAAAAAAATCATAAAAATTTATGAGGGAAAAAAAAAGGCATAAAATGGAAGCAGCTAAGAGAAAAGGTACTAAAATTTTCAAATGAAGATGAGGTTACGTACCCCCAGCTGTTTGAAGTGCAGTGATTGAGGGTCTCGCTGATGAGGGATGATTACATTCCTCCTGCTCCTCACCCCCATTAAAGGCAATGTGCATCCTCCCTCTGGATATGGCTGATTAACAGTAACATGGGGAAGACCTGGGAACAATTGCATCTTCCCTGTTTTGATGTGATCCATGATTTTGCTTGACCTCAGTGAATGAAAACAAGCCCTTTCCAGTAAGCTAGCACCTTTAAACCACCTGAAAGGTTTAGAGCAGTGGGAACTATAGCTATCACTTTGCAGAGAAGCCAGTTTGTGGCAGTCTTTAAGGTGGAGAACATACAAAGAAATGATCTCCTCATACAATTAAAAGGGGTTTGGCTTCCAGGACTGGTTTTGTCACACAAAAATCCAGGCTAGAAATAGAAAAGGACATATTTACAATGCAGGGCTTCTCAAAGAGTACCATGGGCTCCACTGACCAAATCCCCGTTATTTCCCTGGGATACAGATTTTGCATCCAGCTATTGTTTGCAGAAGCCTCCGTTTCAATAATAATGTTGATAATGGTAATAATAATAATAAAAGAAGCAAATGATAGGAAGTGACAAAGAATAGACAGGTATCAGGGCCACTGAATATCTGCAGAGAAATCTTAAATCTGTCCCAGAGCAAATTCACAGCAGCCCCTCTGCACAAGCACAAAGTAGCGAGGATTCACACGATGAGTGTTGAGAGTGTTGTAATTTGATTTTCTATCAACTTCCCTTAAAGTGTTAGATTTCAGAAAGATAGAACTTTTTAACAATTAGACCATGATAGTGAACTAGATTTTGCCTGCATGCAAAATACTTGATGCCAGCCACCACTAACACAAATATTACCCAGAGAGCACCCAGAGCACCCTACGCTCACGAGTACCTGACCCAGGACCATTTTGCTCTGTGCAGCACTAAGGCGACACTTCACACTTGAGAAAGTGTCCAAACTCCTGTGATGTACCTTGGAAAAAACAGCTTGAAGATCCCAGTCTCCTCTGCGATGAGGGCTGCAAGAGCACCCAGGCATCCCAATCCCCCGAATACCTTTTGTCCGTTATCAAAACAAATGGAACAGTTGTCTTTTACCTTTTTCTTCAAAGCTCTTGGCTATTTCCCCAGCCCTCAAGCCCTGCAGAGTGGGATCCACAACTAAGGCTGTGGAAAGCACAGAGCACTGTGTTGTGCACCTGTCTCACTGCATAGATGTATAAAGAAAAAGCCTCCAAAACCCTTTGCCCTCTGTTCTTACTAGCTTTGCTGCAAGTAACGATTGTGTGATGCTGTGCAGGAATATCTAAGTTTTGGAAGTCACAGCCAAATTTGTTTGCAACCCAAGAAAACAGGATTGGAAAAGACTGCTGGGCTATTTAGTCCATCCTCTCGTTATTGTCTTAAAATCTTTCTTATGGAAGTAGAATTCTCTCCTCAGTAATTTAATGAAAAGTGGTTGTTAATTAGCTAACAATCAGTGGAATACGGGACTAGAATCAGAAGAAATGGAAATGCTTAACTCCTAGCTCCTGTCCAAAGCATACCCAACGCCGACCGCATCTCCACAGAACGATTTTCCCAGGTCAACATCTTTAATTTTTCACCAGTTGAAGGCGTACCTTCCCCTGGGGTCTTTTCAAAACAGCACGGATGGGTGAAAGTGTTTAATGTATATTCAGCAGTTACCAGAATTGACATCTGAAACCAAGGAGCAGTGGCACTGTGTGACCAGTCAATTCTCATTGAACTCAACTAAGGACGTTTTCTGTAGCTTAAGCCCCTGTCTTTGAAACGCTGAATGTGTAGACCAAAAGCAGAGAAAATCTTTGATAACTGTAACATTCAAAAAAGTTCCCTAGAATAAATATTCACAAGGAGGTTTCTACTTAGGGCAGTAGGGCGGTGGTTAATTGGGTTGCTATTTCGAAGTCCAGCACTAAATCTTCATACTACACATATACATGCTAATAGTTAAGTTCTGGAAGTGCCTGACCCATCCATCCTAAAAAGGCAGTCATGTTTTTTCTCACAGTTCACCACATCTGTAGATCAGCTATCTGCAATTAATTCACTGCTCTTCCTCTTTTCCCAGTGACTCTTGCAGAAAAAAATCCTTATTTATTAATACCAGAGTGCATGCTCTTGTACTTTGCAAGATTAAATTTAATCTCACCTCTCTTATTCTAATTCTCTAGTTCATTCAGTTTCTCTAAGATACTCTGATCCTCCTCCTCATCTGAGCCCTCCCTCATGCGTCTCCCAACACGCTTGGTGAGCACACTCCAAATAATTACCAATTAATTAAGGTCAATCAAGACCAATTTTTGAAGCACCCCACTAGGCATCTGAAAATTTGATTTTAAAGGTTTATTTGTACCTCCCTTGGTCACTCCCTTTCCATCCCCTCAATAACTAGTTTTTAGCCCCATTGATTTCCTCCATCACTTTCCACTTGTCGCCCTTCTAATTCTCAAAGCACACTCCTGCATGAATCCTGAAATCTTACAAAATTACAAGTTCATCAGCAGGACATTTTAACTTAAAACCAAACAGACTCATATGCCTGATCCTAACCTGTGCTCTCAAAAAGAGAGCTTGTTTTTCCCCCTGTGCTGTGCAATAGTTAACCCATTCAGTTTATTTCAAAAATAGACCGATGAGTTGATGTTCAGTGGTACATCAACTTCCCTAAAACACAAATTAGTGCCCCAAGACTGCAGATGGACAGAGACAGAGAAAGAAGGTACAAAGAAGCGAGGAGATACAAACTCATTAGGGTTGGGGTTTTGAAGGTTTTTGGTGAGGTTTACTTTTGCTCGGAGCTTTCTGTAGACGAGATGTGGAAGAGCTGATGTTGCAGTCAGAAGGATATTTACAGTGTGCTCTTACTGTTAATTCAAAACAAAATCACAAATTGAAAACTAAGTTGAAACTTTGTAAGCAAAGATAGTTTATTCCTACCATTGCTCACTACAAAAAAATCACTGCAGCAGAGGTATATTTTTCACCTCAATGAGCTTTCTAAGGTCATTGTGTTGCTGGGCACTAATATGTCCTCTATCGGGGTACGAGCAGAAACAGACTTGGGGTATCATTAGTCTGCCCCCAGGTAATGATGTTCTCTTGAGATCTGCCCCCAGTAATGATGTGACATGCTAGTAATGCTTCACTGAAAATGTATATGCTGGATCACAGGTAGCCCTTTCCAGCAATACCAGGGTGACATTTTTACATTTGACTTTGTGAATAACGTTAAACTATTAAAAAACCCTAAAAAGCGCAAGGCAGCCGATTCTGACCTCTTTTCTTGATACACAATACACCAGTGGAATTAGCCTCCATTTATGTTGATATAATTGTGTTCAGAATCTAATTGATGGTGACCATACTGAGCTTGCTGAGAGCTCCTTTTTACGTCATAGATTAAAATAGGCAGTATTTGAAAGTAGAGGTCTTTTATTAGATGTGTCAGTATGGCTGAAAAGCAGAAAAGCTTTTACGCTTACAAGCTTTCCTCTTATACCTATGTTATGAGATCCTTGCTAGCCTCCAGACCCTTTGAACTACCCACACAAGCCCCTTTTACCATCACCTATCCTAAAGTCACTTGTTTTCCCACCTGGGGCATCTTTGCATAGCTCTGAAAGAACCCCACGGTATGATGCTGATGTAAAAGTAGGGGCCCAGAGATGTAATAAAAGTGTAATAAAAATGGTAAAAAATTACAGTATGTGAGGCTTTCTCTGACAAGTTTGAATTTCAAGTTGTACATCAAGCAATGAGAGAGGAAATGTGACAAAGGTCAAGTTTTATTGACATATTTTAGGTACAATAAATATATTTACATGTTGACATTTTAAACATGGAATTACATGTAAAAAAAACTTGTACATGAGATCATCTTTGTGTTTCCATTTTTACATTCACTTAAATAGGTACGACAGAACGATCTCTTATGCAAGCAGAGGATTTGGTATAGTTCAGTATTACATTCAATAAATTAGTAGTAACACCTTGTGCAGATGATGCTGTAGAAAACATGAGGCAGACGAACCCCCAGTGGAGTCAGTATGATACAGTCGGCTGTTGAATTTATATCCTGAACTGCTAATAAACAAACTCCGTAATCCAGATTAGAGCAATACATGTGAAGTGATTCTCAAAACACCCAAATATATACAGTGTTTAAGACTTTACAGGTTAGGAAGGATCACATTCAGTAATAGTAATAGGAGGTAGAACTGTGTCGACAGTGTTCGTATTTCTACGTGGCAATAAAAAAAAAAGTGCTATTACTATCACTGAATTCAAGAACAGAACTCCTGAAAAAGTGAAAAGGATAAAAGAGTTGTTAATCCTGTTTCACCTGGCTTGCCACAAATGCTAGAGCATGTAAACAAAATGTTTTAATTCTCCAATATGGGTAAAACTGCAAAGCAAAACCGTTAAGCGATGCTTCTCCAGTGCTTTGGGATGGGCAGTATCTCCTAAGGTGTGACACCTGTAAAAGCAACCTCAACTTTAGGTACCAAAGTCTGCAAAGAAAAGTACAGTATGATGTGCTTTCAGGCTGGTAGACCTAGGCTTTAGGTATCCTCAAAAGAGCTATAAGACTATAAGAACAGAACATAGAGCAAAAGATCGAAGGCAATGCACTCGGATAGGAAAAGGTCCGGAGAGATGAACAGGCAGTGAAAAGCACAGGAACATAACAAGGATACAAATATCCTTGTGGGAATGGAAAACTGGGAGCAAATGGGATGGAAATGAGGTAAAGCATAGGGTAGAGGAAAAGTGTACCACAGGAAAAAAGAAAGTTGACTTATTCCAAGGGCACTTCGTATCAATAAAATTGTATGCAATGGCACAGAAGATCAGCCGTGAATCAATGAGTGTTAGCATCTTGTCTTCGCTGTAAGTGAAAATGTGTTAATTAGAAGTTAAACCATTGAAAGATGTTTCACCGCCTGCAAAAGAAATCCTGCAAAAAATGTATTTGTTATTACATAAATAGAAATAAAACTGTAAGGTTCCAAAGTCAGCCTGACAGACACTAGGAAAAAATACAATGCATATTAAAAACCATTAGATGCACACCAAGAAAATCCTGAATCAGTGGACAAACGTAACATTAATACAGTGGTGTTTTAAATTGTGATCTTCCAAGTGACTACACACAACATTGCAATACAGCCACATTTAACTGTATACAGGTTCTTTTACAAAAATATTCTTAATCTGTAAAACTATTTAAAATTATTTAGATGGTAAAAATAGTTTAATCTGAGTGCCGTTACATTAAATAAAAGCAAATGTCACCTGTTGAAAAACAGTGCATATATAAAGCCCATTTCCAGTTAGTTAGAAAAATCAGTGCATCCAACCAAGAAGTGAGAAAGCAACACAGGCACCTAAAAGACCCAGTGAGGTTAACTTTCCCCTTGAGGTTTTCTTTAGCGCAATAAGGACCATACTTTCCACCAAAATAAGCACAGAAGTAGAAAATGGAGGGGTTTTTTTAATAAAAAAAGCAACCCTGCAAAAAGCAGTGTTATAAAGAACAAAATGATCCTTCCCAACCATATTATACCAGAAGTTGGTATACGTAAGGATCCAATATGAATCAGTGGTTTTGTACACAGGACCCTGTGTTCATGTGGATAATAAGTCATCTCCATGATTAAAAATCAGGTTACAAAAAAACCTTACATAAAATCCTTAGGATTTGATACTAATTGAAGATAAAATACTTTCAAGTATTATGTTTATGACTTAATTACAGGTTAAGGCATGATTTAAGGTAACATTGAAACAAAAGCCCTATGTTACCCTAAATGACCTTTAGAATATAGCTAACTTTCTGCAATCTGTTCAGTATTTGTTCCCTTCACATTTAATTTCTTATCCAACATGCTGGTAAAAAAAAATAAAAGCACAAAAAATAATTTTAAAAAAAGGTTCGTGTCTCTGAACAAAAATGCCTTTTTGGCAGTGAAGAGGTGAACCCAGATTTCTACCTTTGAGTATCATGACCCACATAAACAGAGTATTACGCAAAGGACAAGAACAACACAATACCATGCCAGAGGACAAATTCAGGATATTTCCCGAGTTAGACAAAAAACAAGCAAAAAAAAAACCCCCCAAGAAATGCAACCCTGCACCCTCCCGCCCAC